>NW_026125262.1:0-72066 GCF_943737965.1 Phodopus roborovskii | reverse complement strand
AACTATGTACAATTTAATGTTTTAAATGAAATATTTTTAGACTTAGAAAAAGAAACTTTATGTAATTGTTTTTTTCAAACTCCTTTATACTAAAACAAATTCCATTCAACATGTTTTATCCCAGATTGAATAAAGTAGGAAATTAGCAGGCTGTGAATGGCTTAAGAACCCCTTCTGATTCAAGGGCAGGCTTTGTTACCTTATTGCCTGAGCATTGCCTACTCCATGCATGCATCCTAATGTGGAGGGTTTGCAAGGTGGGCCACTCACAGGAACCAGCCTGGTTCTGCTAGAGAAATAGTATTGGATACTCTGGGTCTTGTTTACCTTTTTATGTTTTTGTTTGTTTCATTCCTTGATTTCTGGTATATGTTCTATATTATTCTAGCTTCTTAGATCTGTCAGTGAATAAAATAGACCAAGACAAAAACCAGCCACTAATGGACTTTACCTTTGTGAGTAAAGAGGTTTTGCTCTGTAGTCAGCTGGCTTTGAAGCATTCCTCCTGCCTTACCTTCTGCAGTGCTGGAATTACAGGCTTGAGGCACCAGGCCCAGCAGATTGTATCTTTTAAAAGGAGATAAGAATAAGCTATAAGTAATTATAGTATTAAAAGGCTGAGAAATGATGTAGTGTAAATGGAACAGGGTAAAGGAGGCTGGAAATGTAGAAGGGTTAGATGGATCGTTATAGGAGGTTAGTAGCTTTGTAATAAAATTGGTTGATGCTGGTATGTTCCTAGGTGGTTATAGACGCTCAGATTGGTAGCTGCTTTTCTGCCTAGCAGAGAGAAAGATGCAGTATCTGCGGTTGTTCCCTGTCCAGCTGACTGAAGGAAATAGCTACTTGTTAAGTCTTTCCTGCTGGCTGGCATTCCTGAAGTTAATCACAATGACAGTTGCATTCAGTTGTGTCTGGAAGATCCAGGGGTAAGAGCAGTTCCCTAAATGGGATTTGCCTGAAATGTTGAGTAGGTTTGGCTTCTAAATTTTCTCCTTTCTCAAGGGAAAAGGCCAAGAATAATGACCTTCCTTCTTTCTAGTGAGGCTTTAACAAATTCTGAGTTAGTTTTTTCAATCTTTTAAAAGAACATGCATATGGATTGGCATAGCATTTGTAAGGTGGAGGCAGGAGGACCATGAATTAAAGGTCAACTTTGGCTACATTTTGAGTTCCAAGCCAGCCTGAGTTATACCCTGAGACCCTGCATCGAAAATTGGTGCAATGGCTCAGGGGGTAAAGATACCTGCTAACTTGAGTTCAGTCCTCAGTACCCACATGGTGGAGAGAGCCACCCTCTCCAAGTTGTCCATAAGAACTGTGACACATGCCTCTGTCACAACTACTCCAACA
This sequence comes from Phodopus roborovskii, assembly GCF_943737965.1. Classification (NCBI taxonomy): domain Eukaryota; kingdom Metazoa; phylum Chordata; class Mammalia; order Rodentia; family Cricetidae; genus Phodopus; species Phodopus roborovskii. Next base: position 70,713 of record NW_026125262.1, on the reverse strand, counting down.
AGTCTGCGCCTGCATCTCATAATCCTTTCAAACAGTTCAACTCCCTGGTGACTAAACATTCAAACATATGAAACTATGGGGACCATTTTTATTTAAACTACCAGAGTAGCCAAGGTACAAGAGCACTATTAGGACCCGACAGCTCTATTTTTAATTATGTATACAACCAGATTATACAGTTACAGAGCACTAGAAGGGCTAATAGTCATTTTGCTAAAATAGGTTATTTATGATACATAACATTAGAGTATGTTTTGGGGCTCTGGAGGTCAAATCAGGGTAAGCAAGGACCCTACACATGAGTTGAAGCCCCAGCCCCTAAAATTTTTTTTTTAACTCAGATCCATGCTAAGAAAAATGTGGTACATTTAGTCTACTTGTAGGTTGTGATAGTGAGTTCCTAGGTAGATTTCCACATTGCCCCTCCCCCTTTTGAGGCAATCGCTATATCTGAATTCATATCCTCAGAATGCATCCAGAGCTGCATAGAAAAATCATACTGGGTATAGAATGATTTAAAAGCTATAGTATTTAGCTGGGCATGATGTCACATTCCTTTAATCCCAACACTTGGGAGGCAGAGGAAGGTGGATTTCTTGTTAGTTTGAGGGTTTGAGGTTAGCCTGGTCTACATAGTAAGTTCTGAGCAGCCAGTGCTAATCTCAACTCCCCCATCACACACACACACACAATCAAACTAATATTTACAACATTTGAAGTTCATATTAAGCAAGAGTAAATAATCCATACTAAACAGATAGCTGGGCTAGAGAGTCGTTGAGTAGTAGAGCACTGGCTGCTCTTCCAGAGGACCCAGGTTCAATTCCTAGCACCCATATGGCAGTAACTCCCGTTCCAGGGGATCTGACACCCTCACACAGACATACATGCAGAAAATATACCAATGCAAATAAAATAAACAATTAAACCCCAGATAATTGCTGGGCACATGCCTTTAATCCCAGCACTCAGGAAGCGGAGGGCAGGTAGATCCCCAATCAATCCAAGACCAGCCTGGTGTGCAGAGTGTATTCTTGGACAGTCGGGACTACACAGAGAAAAGCCTATCTCAAAAAAACAAACAAAAAAACAAACAAACAGAAAAAGAGTTTATTTGATAGTTTTAGAGGCTATGAGGAGGAAAAATGGAGTCTTTTGAAAAATCGTAGAAAAAAACAACTGGGTGCAATATAGAAATTAAGCAAAAAGCAAAAAACTAATTTGAAATTTCCCTGTATAATTGAAGGTGAAAAAGATGTGCCCACTCATACTTATTTATATAGTTCTGGCTGTCCTGGAGCTTGCTTTGGCAAGATCAGCCCTGGCCTGATCAACACATGGGTTATATCTGCGCAAGACCCTGACCTCAGAACAGTAACAACAAGAAAAAAAGAGCAGATGGCTTGAGGAGGTAAAGGCACTTGCTTTGCCATATCTGACAACCTGAGTTCAAGCCCTAAACCCATGGTAGAAGGAGAGACCTGATTCCCACAAATAGTCATCTGCCCCCAACATGCACATGCCTACACAAGTAGAGCTGCTAGGATGAGTAGAAATAGATTTATCTGGTTTTTCCTTAATTATCATGAATACATATGTACATACATATGCATGGTCATACCATGGTACATCCATGGCAGTCAGAACAGTTTGCAATCGGGAGTTGGTTCTCTCTTCAGCTATCCCATGTGTATCCCTAGGGATCAAACTCAGATTGTTAGGCTGGCAGTAAAGCATCTATACCTTTTGAGCCATCTTGCTGGTCTGTTTTTTTGGATTTTATTTTCTCATTGTGCCATGCTTGCTGCTTTTGGGTGTTACCCTAAAACATTTTCTTGATGGCCATAAGTTTCATATAGAAGCTTTTAAGTAATGACACCCATCTTGTTTTAGCACTTGAATAAATACTTGTATTATTTTTAATTGTTTTAGTATGTGTGTGTGCTTGTGTGTGTGGCACATGCTCCCTGCTACTTGTATGTGGGCTCCTAGTTCCATGACATTCATGTGATCAGAGGATGACTTTGGAGAGTTAGTTTTTTCTTTTTACTTGTATGTATGTTCCAGGGATTGGTTCAGGTTTTTCCCACTGAGCCATTTTGCCAGTGTTTTTCATAAGCTAAATATTAACGGTCTGAAAGCTGGGCTATGGTTGTACAAGCTTTTAATCCCAGCACTCCCAGGAAGCAGAAGCAGGTGGATCTGAGTTCAAGGCCAGCCTGACCAACATAGTGAGTTCCAGGACAGACAGGGCAACATAGAAAAACTGTGTGTGGGGGCGGGGGGCTAAAAAAGGAAAAGAAATTAAGAGTCTGTCGATCTGGTTCAGTTGGTAAAGTGCTTGTCATGTAAACATAAAGACCATAGTAAGATACTCAACACCCTGTGTAAAAACTAGTTAATAGCACACATCTGTAACCCCAGTATTGTGGTGGGTGTATGTGGAGATAGGTGGATCCCTGTTTCAGTGTAAAGTGGAGAGTATAAAGGGAAAGCATTTGCATCCTCAAGCACATTTATATGCACACATCCACATAAGGAGCTCAATATTATGATTTTCTGTGACATTAAGCTTTTGTGGGGGGTTGATATATGTTGTGTACATGTGTGTGCACAAGTACTTTCTATCCTTTTCCTTTGATGCAGGGTCTCTCTCTGAACCTGGAATCTAGCAAGGGGATTTTTCACATAGACTAGCAGTCAGTGAGCCCAGGCAATTCTATTTTGTCTCTGTGTCACTCAGTGTTTGAGATATAGGAGTGTATGAGACCATGCTTATATAGCAAGCATTTCTAACTTCTTTCCTTCCTTTCTTCCTTCCTTCCCTCCTTCCTTCCCTCCTTCCTTTAATGAGACAGGGGCTTGTGTAGTTCATGCTATTGGAAACTCACTTTGTAGCCTGAATAACTTTGACCTCTCTTTTAAGCTCAAGGATTGTTTTATTGGCATTTAAAAGAAAAACAGTACAGGTTAGGTAAAAGTCCTGACCATCACTAGGAGGAGAGATAGAGAAAGGTCTTGCCTTTTAAGCTAGACATGGACTAGAAATAGAGATAGCTTATTAAGGAAGGGAAAACATATTCCCAAGAATGGAAGTGGGCTAGTGAGCTGAGTAACAAGCCGGGAAGCATGACCTTGGATATTTAATCCTCCTGCTTTCACATCCCTAATGTTAGAATTATAGAAATTCACCACCAAAATGGGCAAGAACTTTAAGCCCTTTAAGATTTTGTTTCAGGAATACATATTATGAGTGAAATGAAACATCAGTGAATCTCAGTGTGCAAGAATTGAATTAAAACATAAGCATGAAGTCTCATGTACTTTCTCAGAACGAATAATTCTTAGCTAACAGTGCTAACTCCCAAATGAAACTGGAAACTCTGGTAAGCAATTCCTAGAAAAATTGGGTCAATGTGCTGCCAGAGAAATGCTGGGCATCATTAGGAAAGGAATCAGAACTAAATAAAAAGTTTCCCTCTACATAAAACTAAGACTTTTCTATTATATGCTACTGTCTTGTTCTGGTTGTAAATACTTCCCAGAATCAGTATCAGGATAGGGCTTTAATAACAATGTAGTGGGGGAGTATTAAAGATTTTATACTTCTCAGAATTAGTGGCCAAAGAATGGGAAAACTTAATACCACCGTGAGGGGCGGTGTTAAAGTATTTTATTTTAAATCTTGTGTGAGAGGGAAGAGAGAATGTGTAATGAGGGTACGATATGTGCCACAACCCATATGTGGAGAGATTAGAGGACAACTTTGGAGAGTCAGTTCTGCCTTGTTGAGGGTAAGGTCTCTTTCTACTGTTGTGCTTTTTATTCCAGCGTAGCTGGCCCATGAGTGTCCAACCAGTTTCTCTTGTCTCTACTTCCCATCTCCTGTGTACGAATGCTGTAATTACAGATGCATATCGTTCCATCCAGGTTATTGTGCTGTGTTTTTTTTTCTGTGTTTTTTAAAAATTTTAATGAATTGAAAGACACAGCACTTCCTCTCTTCCTTTTCCTGCCCCTAGCCCTCCCAGTTAACCTCCCTCCAACTCTTTCATATTTCCCTCTACATTGTCAAGTTGATAGCCTCTTTTTTTGATTATGATTATTACATACATATGTGTATACACAAACTCATATACATACAACCTGCTGAATCTGTTCTGTCCTTGTGTATTTGGTTTCAAGATTGACTACTCTGCATTGAATAGCCCAGTAGGGAGGCCTATCTCTAGGAGAGGCTAACTCTTTCCTCCCAGCAGTCATTAGTTGTCTAAGTTCTTTGTCTTTGACTTAGCACTGTAAAAATCTCCTCCTTTCACATTAGCATGTCTTTTTTTTGTTGTTTTGTTTTTTGAGACAGGGTTTCTATGTGTAACAGCCCTACTGGCCTCGAACTCACAGAGATCTGCTCTCTCTGCCTCCCAGTGCTGGCTGGGTCTAAAGGAATACTCCACCACCACTCAGCTAACATGTCTATTGATACTGCCATTGTTCCAGTCTTGTTTATGCAGCCATTTCTAGAAGAGATTGTTTCATAGCTGGTATCCTGGTGTTCTGGCTCTTAGAATCTTTGCATCCACTCTTGTGCAAAAGTTCTCTGAGCTGTAGATGTAGGAGCAGTAGTGTAGATAAAACCATTGGGACTGGGCTCCCCATGATCTGTTTATCTCTGTCTTAGGTCCAGTTGTGATTTCCTAGGATGACCTCCATTTGCTGAAAAGAGAGCCCTCTTGATGAGTGGTGGTTAGCCACACTTTTCCAGGAAAGGATAAGTGACACAAAAGAGTAATTTTTATGTTTATTTCCTATATGCATGGATGTTTCGTTTACATGGATGTCTATAGACTATATGCCTGCCAGGTGCTTGTGGAGGTCAGAAGATAGCATCAGAGCCTTTGGAAGTAGAGTTACAGGTCCTTTACAAGAGCAGCTAATGGTCTTAGAGCTCTCTCTTGAAGCCCTTTTATAATGGTTTGTTTTATTTTTTATAACTTACAAGCAGCTCTGTTGAACTAAAAGTTATGACACTGACACAGAGCTTATGCCATAACTGGTAGACCTGGAGGAGAACCAAAGCAAGCAGATGCCTTTGCTACTTACTATGGGAGACCAGAAAAGGATGTCTGGTATCAGGAAAAATTGACTAAGATTTGTAAATGAGCAAAATTAAGTGCAGAGTCTCTCTCCTGCAGAGTTAAGGTGTGATCTCCTGGTTCTGCAGTAATATTACTGGCTCCCACTGAGGTCAAAACACTGGACATTTCTGGTGAGGGCTCATATGATGGAAGGACCAGAAGAGACTACCTAATTTTTTTTTTTTTTTTTTTAAATTCTTTTTTAAAATGGGTTCTGGGAATCAAACTCAGGTTGTGTCTAGGGAGTTTACCCACTGAACTTATCTTGCCCACTTTAAGGTCTGGGTTCTTAAAGACAGGGTCTCACTTAATTCTGCCTCCATTTCCCAAGAACTAGGATTGTAGGTTTTGGCTGTTTAAAAGTAGAAAATGTAGATTTTCTTGAGTTGTTGTTTATATAGACTAACAGGTTTCTTTATAGCATTTTTATATACATTCCTTTTTCTGGTTTTTGAGATGGGGTCTCATTGTAGTGTTGGCTAGCCTGGAACAGTATATGGACTGACTGGTTTTTGAACTCCGAGATTCACACTCTGCCTTGCCAGTGTTGGAATTAAAGGAACAAATTTCCACTCTTGATTCATATTTTATTTTGATTGATCCCCATCCCATTTCCCCTGTAACCTTTCCGACTTTATAATTCTACCCTTCCTGACACTTTTCTTAAAAACCTCTCCTCTTTTCTTGTATTTCCCTGTCTAGTTTATGGCCCTCTACCCACATTCACTCTCATGTAAATACATTTATCTAAAAATCAGAGGGGCCATGAGTGGTGATACACACCTTTAATTCAAGTATTTCAGAGATAGAGGCGGGTGGATTTCTAGTTTGAGGCCAGCTTAGACTATATAGTGAGTTAAATAAAATAGGTTGTGTATATGAGAACATGTGGCATTTGTCTTACTCTGAACCTTACAAACTATATACTACAATACTGTAATATTGACATTATCCAGTTTTACTTACATTCATGTATGTGTATGTTTACTTGGTTCTATGGATTTTTTTTTTAATGTTTATTATTGTGCATTTGAAAAGTCAGAGGACAACTTGTGAAAGTTGTTTCTCTTCTGTCTACTGTAGGGGTTCAAGGGATTGAACTTTAGATTGTCAAGCCTGGCAACAAGTACCTTTACTGCTGAGCCATCTTGCTAGCCTATTATTTTTTCTTTGTTAAGACAATGGCATCTCATGTAGTCCAGATTGGCTTCAAATTCACTCTGTAGCCAAGGGTGGCTTAGACCTTTACCTCCCAAGACATTAGGATTACAAGTGGCTATCACCATGCCTGACTGGTTTAATGCCATTTAATCATGTGGAAGGTAGTAGTGTACCGCCCAATACCATAGCACAAGGGTCTCTTATAGCCATATCTGCTTTGCTTCTGCTGTTCCACTTCACATCTTCCAGAGAGAGAAAGAGGAGAGGGAATCAGGTGCACTGGAGCTTGAACCTCGTGAGATGGTATTTCTCCTATTTGTCTTACCCTTCTTCCAAGCATGGAGTGGACTGACTTTCTAAAGGAAAATCAGGAGAACTTCATCTGACATGCAGGAATAAAAATTCAAAAGGGAAAGTAGGATCTCAGAGACAGCAGAGGATGCAAGCCTTGTGAGCTCACAAGTGTTGCAGCTCTGTGCCCTGGCAGGCTTCAGGCGCCAGCCAAGAGTATCAGCACATGGTATAGCACAAAAGTCTCTTGGTTCTCAGAACTCTGGCCAAGAGCAGCTCCTTGCAGAGCCAGTCAACAGAAGAGGCCACTGACAAGAACAGCAGGCTTTTTGTTTTGTTTTGATACCTGGTCTCTCTGTATAGCCCAGGCTATGTTGGAACTCTGTGTAGATCAGACTCCAGGCTGACCTTTAACTCAGAGATCTGCTTGCCTCTGCTTCTGAATGCTGGGATTAAAAGTGTGTGTACCACACACAGCTAGCAACAAGTCTTGGAGGCTGAGCAGGAACAGATTATAACTATTCTCAGCCTGTGGGTCATCATCCCTTAGGGGGTTGAATGATCCTTTCACAAAGATCGAGTATCAGATAACCTGCATATAAGATATTTACATTACAATTCATAACCGTAACAGAATTACTGTTAAGAAGTAGCAATGAAAATAATTTTATGGTTGGGGGGGTCACCACAACACGATGATCTTTATTAAAGGGGCGCTCAGCATTAGGAAGGTTGAGAACCACTGCTCTAGGGGAAGCAGGTGCAGTGTCTGTTGGAGCTAGAGGAGTGGGAACTCAAGCAAATTCCCTTGCTGGAGGCAAGTCTTCAGCAGATCTGTCTCTGGCCAGCCTGGAGAATAATAATCTTCTTTCTCTGAGAGATGGACTCTGAAGTCTTCTTTTCTTCCACCTCTAATGATAAGAGCGATTGGAAGAGTGTCTAAAGCCTGCATGCACAGTGTTATATAAAGCCTGATGGGCCTTGATTGGCTGAATGTGTATGTATGGAAATGAGATATAAAATGAGACAAATCAGTAAAGAAAGAACTGTCAAACCCTGGAGAGGGAAAGAGAAAACCTGCCAAAACCTGTTCTAGCCCTTCTCCAGGCCTCAACATCAAAGCACATGTGGGCAAAGTTTAAAGCAAAAGCACAGAAAACACCATGGTTTTCCCATTCGCTCCAGCTGACCTGAGGCAAAAACAGCTTATTGTGCCTGAGGTTTGAGCTTGTTTTCAGCTACTAGGGCCTTCATTCCCAGCTGTGTGCATTAGTCACACTCTACCCACAGCAGTCCAGTTGTTTCAGGCTATCAAACAGCCTGCTGCATTGGTGGTGGGGGTGGGGGAATTCTGTATGGGTTCCTTCCACTCCAGCAGCTGCAAGGAGTGGACACCTGGCTGTCAGAAGGTTTGTAACTCCGTTTGCTTATGTTGGAAGCTAAGGGTTTGCTGCTAGGAAGATCCATTTGACTTTGCACCCAGGGTTTTTGAGCCCCAGCTATTGTTTCATACTTGCTGGGGGCCCCATCTACCCTATCACAAGGTATCACATATGCTATGCAGGTGATCTTATCACTGTGTTATGCTCCCAGAGTTAAAAAAAAAAAAAAAAACTTTATTCATTTAATTCTAACAGTATTTGACCTTCATGGATGTCTGTGTGAGGGAGTTAGATCCATTGGAATTAGAATTATAGGCAGATATTAGCTGCCATGTGGGTGCTGGGAATTGAACCTGGGTTCTTTGGAAGAGCAGCCAATGCTCTTAACCACTGAGCCATCTTTCCAGCCCACCCACACCCAGATTTTTTGCCAAAACTTACTTTCTTTGTTTTGGAGACAGTCTCCCCTTTGTAAGCTCTTGTTGGCCCGGAAGTCCATGCATAGACCAGGCTGGCCTTGAACTCAGAACTTTCAGCCTCTACCTTCCAAGTGCTGGGATAAAGGTGTGCACTCACCATGCCCAGCTTCACTTTTAAATTTTAAGATAAGGTCTCATAAAGTTGTCTGGTATTGCCTTGAACTTGATCTGTAGCCTTGGTAGCGTTTGAACTTAATGTCCTCTTTCTTCAGCCTCCCAAGCAAGTATATTACAGACTTGTGCCACCAGGCTTTTTTTTTTTTTTTAAGCACTAGTTACTTGTTTGTTTATGGCTGTGCAGGGGTTTGAACTGAGAGCCTTGTTCTACAGGTACTATTTATGTTTAAATAGTCTTACCAAGTAGCTCAGGTTGGTATTTAACTAGTGAGTGCTTGGGATTGAAGACATGTTTTGTGATTTCCCTATAATAAGACTTTAAAATATATATATTTATTTATTTATTGCATATGCAGTGTTCTGTGGGCTTGAAGAGGGTACCAGATCTCATTACAGGTGGTTGTGAGCCTCTTTGTGTTTGCTGGAATTGAACTCAGGACCTCTGAAAGAGCAGTCAGTGCTCTTAACCACTGAGCCATCTCTCATAGCCTACAAGATTTTTTTTTTTAATGGATGTGTGTGTGGTATTTTGAGATGGGGATCTCTCTATGTCTGGTTTTTTCCTGGCTGTTCTGGAACTTGCTTTATAGACCAAGCTTGCCTTAAATTCACAGAGATTTGCCTGTATCTCCAGTAATGGTATTAAAGGCTTTTACCATTATGCTAAGCTTAGATTTATTTTTTAGTTAGTGTACCTGTGTGTGGTTATGTCCATGTGAGTGCAGGTGCCTGCAGAGGCCAGAAGGGGGCATCTATCTGATCCCTTGGAGCTGAAGATACAAGTGATTGTGAGCCGCCTAAGGCAGAAACAAAACCCGAGGTCCTGTGAGAGAGCAGTACATGCCCTTAATCATTGACCCATTTCTCCATCCCCCAAATAAATTTCAACATAGTCTTTTTTAAAGAGTATCCAGGAAGGTTTAGGGAGACTTTTCATTTTATTAAAATTGTTGGGTTGGTGTTGTGCTGTAATACTTGCACTTGAGAGGTGAAGGAGGAGATCAGAGTGTTCACACAGCTAGTGAGTTTGAAGCTATCCTGGTCTGTATGATTCTGTCTTAAAAACTAAATAAAAATTTCTCTTTCTTAAAATGATTTTGTTTTGTTTCTTGATTTTTCCTTTTTTTTTTTTGTTTTGTTTTGTTTTGTTTGTTTGCTTTTGTTTTTCTCAAAACGGTTTCTTTATGTATCTCTGGGTTGGATCTTCAGCAGGGTCGTTGCGTGCATGCATGTGTAACAGTGCTACAACTTTAAAAGAAAATCACAATTTAATCTATGATGTACCACTTAATAGGAGGACTTACTCTCTAAAAGCAATTTCTAGCATTTAGTATTTTTAGTATATTTGGCCTCTCTCTCTGTCCCCCCCCCCCTTTTTTTTTTTTTTTTTTTTTTTTTGCCATGGTCTTTATGTTTCTTAGGCTAGTCTCAAGCTCTAGGATCAATCAGTTAAACTTGAGAAGCTGGGACTGTAGCCATATGCCACTAGTAGCTATTCCTGTGTGCATATAAATAATAAATAGTATATTGCACTATTGCCCCTTCCTCCTTAATACATGGTCATGTCACAGTTTTTGGTTAGAATAGTATGCGTTATGTTTAGCTAATCTTTCTTTCTGAGCCATTTGATGTACTTAGGTTTTCCACGTAAGTTCCCCCACTAAGAGTTAGTATCTGTATTTGCCTCCTTCGTTTATTATTTCTCTTTCACTATTTTTTTCAGATCTAAGATCTTATAGTGAGGTACTATTGAGTCATAATTTATACTTTGGTTAACTTTTTTTCTTCCCTCTCTTTTTCCTTTTCTGTTACCCTTCAAAATGCCCTAACCTGTGATATTTGACTCCTTTTACATAAAATATTGCTTTAAATGGAGGCTGATGAGATAATTTAGCAGGTAAAGGTGATAGCTGTACAAATACAGCAACCTGACTTCAATCCCTGAACCTTTGTAAAGGTAGAAAGAGAAAACAGGATTCACAAAGTTTTCCTTTCACCTCCATATATGTACCGTGGCATTTGTGCCCACACGAACATATCATGCATATACACACTAATAATAAATAGATACGTAAAAATAAATAGTAAGTTTAAAACATCACATTAAAGGTACAGGGATATACCTCAGTGTAGAGCACATGTCTAGCATGCACAAGGCACTGAGTCCTTGTCTGGGATCTAGTAATGTCAGATTTTAACATATTATTTTTATTTTATGTGCATTGGTGTTTTGCTTGCATATATGTCTGTGTAAAGGTGTCAGTAGATGTATCTTAGAGTTACAGACAGTTGTTAGTAGTCATATGGGTGCTGGGAAATAAACCTGGGCTTCTGGAAGAGGAGTCAGTGCTCTTATCCACTGAGCCATCTCACCAGTCTATAATATTAGATTTTTGTATTTACTCCCTTAATTTTGTTTGAGAAGAATAGTTTCTATACAGTAAAGTATAGTAAATGCACACATCTATCTGTTTTTATTTGTTTGAAACAGTCTCGCTATGTAGTTCTGGTTGGTTGGAACTTGCTGTGTAGTTCTAGTCTTGAATTCAGAGTTCTGTCTCTTTGAGTGCTTGGTTTAAAAACAAACACTACCATGCCTACCAACTGCACAAATCTTGTGTACATCTTTTGTTTAGCCACATAACCACAAATCAATTCATACTTCTTCCCTGTCAGTGTTGACCTTCCAGACATGACCATTTTGACAAATGAATGCATTTAAGTCTGATAAAATTTTTGTATTTATTATGTACTTAAATATGTGCCCATTCCTTTATATATATCCAATCCTTTGTATACTAACCTAAAATTATTTTACTTTAATAAAAAATAGCTATTTGTATGTGTGTTTGTTTACATGAATTTATGTGCACCATGTACATGCAGGAGGCCACAGAGGCCAGAAAAGGACATTGGATCCCCTTGAACTGGAATTACAGGCAGTTGTAAGCCAACATGTGAATGCTGGGAACAGTCCAGCAAGTAAGCACTCTTAACTGCTGAGCCATGTCTCCATCCTCTAATTCCATTTCCTTTTTTTTTTTTTTTTTTTTTTTTTTTTTGTAGACAGGTTCTACCTGTGTAGACTAGGTTGGTCTAGAATTCTGAGATTACAATCAGGTGTCACCATTTTTTACAAGTATATACAGTCTTCAATTTTTAATTGGTTAAGTTAGAACTTTTTATTTACTTCATGATTATGAGAAAATTATAGATATTTAATAGGAACCATATTCCAGACCCTTTATTAAGAGTTAGAAAGTGCCGAATGATAGTGACACACATCTTTAATCCCAGCATTTGGAAGGCAGAGGCAGTCAGATCTCTCTGAGTTTGAGGCCAGCCTGGTCTCCAGTGCCAGTTCCAGGACAGCCAGGGTTGTTACACAGAGAAACCTTGTTTCAGTTTAAAAAAAAAAAAAAAAGTTAGAAAGAAAGCAAACTATACTTCAGAGTTTGATTTTAATGTTTACCCATATCTGGACTGGAAATATGTGGTCTAGTACTCTCAGGATTTCAGGAAAGTGCTGGGGTGGGGGTGCTGCAGCTCCCGGTAGCCTCTCAGTCATAGTGCTAACAGCCATACTTTATGGTATAATGCAGTTTAAGCCTTTATATTCAGCCTGTAGATATATTTTGGTCATGAGGACATTTTTCAACTTAAGATGGCTTTATCAGGCCATCTTTAACCTCTTGTAGGTTAGGTTAAGGAACTATCCATACATGGGTTCACATAAGTTGGTTAAGTTTAGGACATCTGGTTTTAGAAGGAATTATGCATAGATGGAGCTGAAAGTTAACAGAATATTAAAGAACAATTAAACATTTCGAGAAACATGGAACCTGCTTTGTTTTGTAATATTGCCCCAATTGGTTGTTGTTGGTTTGTTTGTTTTGTGACAGAGTCTTACCATGTGTTCCAGTTGCCCTAGAACTTGTTATAAAGTTCAGGCTGACTTCTAGTTTGTGATCTTCTGGGCTCAGTTACCCAAGTATCTGGATTATATGCATGTGCTATCATGCCTTCCTTCCCCATCCCTGGTGTTAGAGCTGGAATTCAGGGCCTTATCCATGCCTCATACAGTGGGACAAGTACTCTCCCACTAACCCTAGCTCCCTTCTACATTTAAAAAAAAAAAAAAAAAAAATATATATATATATATATATATATATATATATATATATATATATAGAGAGAGAGAGAGAGAGAGAGAGAGAGAAAGTATTCTCCCCTTTGAGGAAAATATAGTGGGCTATGTAGCCCTTTAATTACAACAGGAGCAGAGTGGCAGAGGTTTTTTTTTTTTAATTACTTGAGATAACCTTTGCCTTCTGCTTTTTGGCTTACTTACAGTTCTTGGTAAGGTTTTTATATGAGTTAGTTTCACCAGGTGAATCTCTGGAGAGTTGAATTATTTATATGTTTAGGATGCTGTTCATATTGTGTGAGGTATTTAATGCTGGCACAGAATGTTATTGACATACAACCAAGATCTATACCCGAGTTCTGTTGAATAGCTTTGTCCTGGTGGAAATGTCAGTGGCTTGTGTGAAATGAAACAGGTCAAGCCTCATAATCTTTGCTGAGAATAGAATCTTGTAAGCCTGTTCATGAGCAGCAACTTCTGAAGACTTGGAGATGAAGGTGCTACAATTTTACTCTGCTGTCCTTATGTGACACATGGTCAGGTGGGCCCCGTTGGTTGGATCTGTCTTTTCAGATGTGTACAGTTCGTTTATTTATTTTTTATTTGATTTGATTTTATTTTTTTGAAGTCTAACTTCACTGTCGGTATATGGCAGAAAGCTATGTTACTAGAGGAGATGACACAGTTCCTTTGTTACAGTAATTAATGTAATAAATTAGTGTAATGTAAGGAAAAGACCCAAAGGGAAGCTGATTGTTTTTCCCACAGAACCCTGGGTGGAAATTTAGTTTATTAGTGAGTTCTCCTGAAGTGTGACAGGTGGAGAGGGAAATTCCTTATCTCTGTCTGAGGAAGCTCAGCATGATTTACGTGTTCTTCTATCCTCACCGGAGGCTATTTAAGATGGTGTGATTAAGGGCAGCATCTGGAATTCAGGGAAGATGATATCACTTGATACCCTTCTCAGCAACTTCATTGTATCCCATTGATTTATTTTCAATTCTGTATGTACATACCCATTTTGAACTACATACCATTTTTATTTGGCGGTCTGTCGGGTCAAGTTGACAATCTCGTGGGTTGGAAGAACTTGATGAAAGTCCAAATGTGTTAAACGCATGAACTTCATACATTGAGCCTGAGAGATTTTTGTTTTGAGGTGCTAGAAATTGAACCCAGAGCCCTATTAGCAATAGTTAGGTACTCTGTCACTGAGTTGCACCCCTATTCTGGGCTTGAAGGATTTTGAAATAAGATAGAACTCTGTCATTATAGTATAAGGTTTTCCTGAAGGTAGGAATAGTGTTGGGAGTTTATTTTATTAGAATATATTAAATATGCAATAGGTTTGGTTATGCTTATATGTAAGTATGACTTAAGTAGTTGATTTGCCTTCTGGACAAGGGCAGTGAACTACTTTTTCCAGTCTTAACTTAATAAAAGAGAGGTCTGCTTTATTCCTATGGTAGACAAATAGTATGATCTATGACAAATGCCCTCAAAACATGCAGTTGATAACCTAAAGTGTGGTTTATTAATTTGTCCCTAAGCTGCTAGGCCAAGAGCTATATTTTGGTTCTGAATAGGAGATTGGGATCTGGACTTCAGTTGTGAGATGACACTGCTTTGGATAGGTATAGAGATTGAAGAATGATCCTTAGACCTTCTTGGTCCTTTAGCCATCCCCATGCAGGTTGGAGTTTCTTGGTGATATGTATAGAAACAGCACAGATGACACTGACAAGTCATGGTAGACAAGTGATACTGGAGTCTGTTGTGTGAGGGTCCTACATAGGGAAATGGAGTACAATTAGAAAGGAAGGAAAGCAGTCACAGAAGCTCTTGCACATTGTAAGTGCTTTGAGACAGTCTCTATAAGCTGTTGATTGTCCTGATCCTGCACTTTCTCATCTATGGAAGGAAGAGGTCACTGCTTTTCATTTCCAGCCAGCTTGGTAGTTATCCTACCTCCTAAGGTTAAACATCTCTGCACTGACCTGTCAGAGTTGATTATTAGCAGTATAAAGCCAGGAATGCTGTAGGGAACAGATGGGAAATGGTTTGGCTGCTGTGGCCAAGGCTAATTAAAGAATCCTTGGCAATTTTACAGTGTACATTTTGAAATGCACCACTAAAGTTACTATGAAGCCTGCTGAGTTTTGAAAGCCAGGTTTCAGAAAAGTCACCTGGTTGAAGTAACATATTGCTTATGCAATTCTTATCTGTAAAAGAACATCAGGACACTTGAAATCATTCCTTGGGATGTGTTTTTTTTTTTTTTTTATTTTATGTTCTAGACATTCAGAAATTCTAGATAGTTTTTTTTAGAACAAAAATAACTTTAATAGGTAAAGGTAACTTTTAGTATTTATATGGAATCTTCAGATTGTACAATTCAGAATTTGTATTTACAAGGGTTATTTACATTTATGGAAATGGTTTTAGTGTTCTGTGTAATTTCTGACGATACATATATATATATTTATTTATATATTTATATATATATATTCTTAAATAATTGAAAATAGGACTATAGAGAAGGCTCAGTGGTTAAGAACACTTGCTGCTCTTACAGAGGACTGGGTTCAGTTCTCAGTACCCACAGACATTTTTAACACTGGTTTCAGGAAATCCCGGGCTGCCTTCTGGACTCTGTGGATGGACATGGCATGCTTGCTCGAGTGTGTGTGTGTGTATGTGCGTGCACACACAAACAAAAAACACACATACACACAAATCTTTTAAAAATTAAAAAAAAGAGCTTAAACCCAGTACTCGGGAGGCAAAGGCAGGCAGATCTCTGTGAGTTCGAGGCCAGCGTGGTCTACAGAGCTAGTTCCAGGATAGGCTCCAAAGCAATAGAAATAGAGAGAAAACCTGTAAAGAAAAGAAAAGGAAAAGGAAAAAGAAAAAAGCTGGATGGTGGTGGTGCACAACTTTAATCACTTGGAGACAGAGGCAGGCAGATCTTTGTGAGTTTAAGACAAGCCTGGTCTACAGAGTAAGATCCAGAACAGGCTCCAAAGCAACACAGAGAAACCCTGTTTTGAGAAATAAAACAAAAACTTAAAACATGAAAAGAGTACATTGTTTTGACACAATTAAAAACAGCATAAAACTTCTTATATAAGTTTTGTTTGCTTTGTCAGCACTGGGACCCAAAGCTAGGACCTTGAATGTTTGGCCCAACTGGTTTCCTTTTTTAAAAATGTTTTTGATGGGGGAGGGAATGGGGGAGAGAAGGGAGGGTGAACTGCTGTTGGGATGTAACAATTAAAAACTTTTTGCCACTTAAAAATGTTTTTGTTACTTGTAAGACAGAATCTCACTAGGATGCACAAACTAGTTTTGAACTTAATTCTAGTATAGACAGTTATCAAACTTGTGAGCCTCATGCCTCATCCTCTCAAATAGCTTTGCCAGCAGACCTAGTAGTATAAGATTTTTTTTTTTAAAAAGGATTTATTTATTCACAGCTAGGTATGGTGGTGCACCCCTTTAATTCCAGGCAGAGGTGGGCAGATATCTGAATTTGAGGTCAGTGTGGTCTACAGAGCAAGTTCTAAGACAGACAGGGCTATATAGAGAAACCTTGCCTTGGAGAAAGAAAAAAAAAAAAGTTTATTTATTCTGTTATATAGCATCTAGTAAAAGATTCTTACCTAAAAATAATTCTGTAGCTTCCTTTCCCTTCTCTTCTCTCCCATTTTTGTTGTTTGTTTTAAAGACTATCATGTAGCCTATATTGGTATTTTGGGAAATGGGGGGGTAGGGACAGGGGCTGTTTCAAGACAGGGTTTCTCTGTG
Source organism: Phodopus roborovskii (assembly GCF_943737965.1). Taxonomy (NCBI): domain Eukaryota; kingdom Metazoa; phylum Chordata; class Mammalia; order Rodentia; family Cricetidae; genus Phodopus; species Phodopus roborovskii. The sequence continues at coordinate 54,194 of NW_026125262.1, read as the reverse complement.
TAGCCTTGGCTGTACTGGAACTTGCTCTGTAGACCAGGACGGCCTCCAACTCAGAGATTCACCTGCCACTGCCTCCAGAGTTCTAGCTTTAAAAGCCTGGCTGTGATTTTCTTTTTAAAAGCCATTGATTTCACAAAACCAGATATGATGGCAAATGTCTATAATCCCAAATGTTCTGGGGACTGAGGTAGGAGGCCCACTTGAGCTTATGAGTTTGAGATCAGCCTGGGCAACATAAGGAGATTCAGTCTCAGAAACAAAAACAAACAAACAAACACAGCGTGGTACCTGCTTGACATCTCAGCCAAGGAAAGGCAGAGGCATATGAAGGTCATCTTCAGTTACTTAGCAAATTTTTAGCCATCTTGGGGTGCTTGAGATTCTCTCTCTGAATAAATAAATTTGCTCAAAATTTAGTGATCTTTTTCAGGTTCTACTCAAGGTGTTTTTCTGTATTTTGTCTTTGATAGGTTGTTTTCTCCCATCCTTTTCAGGTACTAAATGGTATCTTTCTGTTTCCTTTATTGTTTTCTCTTTGTTCATTCTCTTTGCACTCTGGAAGAATAACATTGCATGATCTTTGTGCTTTTTTGATTGCTCTGGTTTTAATTGATACTTAGTTTTGTTTACTTGTATCTTCCTTTCTTTGTGTATATTTAATAAGCAACTAGGCAAGCACTTTACCACCCTCTGCTTCCCTCTCTCCCTAGTGGTATGTCTTTTTGTCCTTTCAAGTAAGTTATATCTTTTCATTTCAGAATGAAATGTTACCTTCTTAATGCTTTTCTTCCTTATTGGCATGCTTTATCCTGCTCTTATAAAAGTCAGCCAGTATAGTGAAAAAAGAACTCTTAGCAAGTCCCAGTTATTTTATGTTTGTGCTTTCCTTTTCTGTCCTCCAGTCTCTTTATTACCATCTTATTTTCTAGAGAAAGGAAAGTTATAGTGGTTGTCCAAGGATAAAACAACATGATGTCGTTTAGTGGCTAAATTACACGATACTAATGCAGATCTGGAGATGGTGCGTAAACTCTTAATTACTGTGGAGTAGATGTTAAACCTAGCCACAATTAAAGAGATTACAGAGGTGATACATTATAAATTGGGGAAGATCTGTGTTGTAATAATCCTCTGTAGTGGGAATTCAGTTTAGCATCCTCTTTCCTAAAAATGCCCTTAGCCCATTTCTTTGTTCATTGTGATTTGTTGCTATATTTCTAACATTTGTTTAATGCCTGGCACATCTTAGGGAATACGTTTTGTTTGTTTGTTTGTTTGTTTTGGGGTGGAGGGGCTGGTTTTTCTAGACAGGGTTTCTTTGTGTAGTCTAGGCTGTTCTGGAACTAGCTCTGCAGACCAGGCTGGCCTTGTACTCACGAGATTTGTCTGTCTTTGCTTCCTTAGTACTGGGATTAAAGTTGTGTCACCACTGTCCAGCAGAGAATAGGTTTTAAGAACGTCAGGCGAATGAACAAATATCTGTTATACTACTATTGTAAGCCAAATCTTGAGTATTAAAAATTCCAAATTGTTCACTAAAAATATTTTTAGAATTCTTAGGTCCCTTTCAAAATCCTCAACTTTCTGATTCTTCAATGAGATAATTTTTCTTCTTTTAGTTGTTACATCTTATCCTCCCATCCTTATTTTAGCTCATCCTATAGGAAGCAAGGTTTATGTAGACTTAATATTTGCTAATAATAATTAATTGCTGGTGACAGAAAACGTTTTACTTAGGTAATGGGTGTACTTCTCAAATCGAAAGGTAAACTGGAACTGGAGATTAAAGTACATTAATTCTTGCTTAAAATCACAGTTACTTGCTTGTGTTCATTTGGTACAACCCTATTCTTCTAGAATGACTTTTTTTTTTTTTTTTTTTTTTTTGGTCTAAGGACCCTAGATAAACACTGTTATGACAGAATAGGTGGAAAGTCACAACTTGCCTTGTCCTATGTGAATCATTTCTTGTTAAATAATCACTCCGTGTCACTACTGGCTTGCTCTTTGCTCTTTATACACAATTGTGTTACAAAAGTTTGTTTTGTTTTGTTTTCTAAACAGATAGAAAGATAGTACACAGAAGAATAGGCCAGAACAAACATACCTGGATGATACAAATTGGTTGCTGGGTTTTCTAGGTTTTGTTTCCCTCTGGGTCTCCCTAAGCCAGAAGGCAGTGGAAACACATAAACTATCCTTTTAAAGCCAGTCTCTCTTCCATGCATTGGTGTTTTTCAGTTAGTTCTTTAAATCTTACCGTAACAAAGTAAAGGTTCATTCTACTTTTGGGAGACAGGCTTTCAGCAGAGTAATGTAAAACATTTTTCTTTTGTAAATATTTTAATGGGAAAGGCTATATTGAATCCTGCTCTGTAGACATGGTTTCCTACCTGAGTTTGATAAGAACTTTGTGGCTTCTCTGGGTTCAAGTCATAAGTTTAGTCCCCTCTGAGAAATATTTCTTTGGTTGCAGTTTACACCCTGAGTGAATTTACATTTTCCCTAGTTCTGCTTTCTCTTTTTTCTTTCCCTTAGCCATAATTAGGTTTTGGTGTTTTTTTTTTTTTTTTTTTTTTCTTTAATGCTAGAATGCTGGGAATCTGCACACTATTTTTAGTAGGATTGGCCCTATTAGTAGAGAGCTATTAAGGCTTTTGCTAGATCATGTTCTGAGTCACTGATAATTCAAGCAGCTAACAGAAAGGAGATGTGAGCAGGGTTGTTGCAGCTTCAATCTGTGATGTGCTGGGGCCTGTATTGATTCAGACAGGATTGCCAGCTGGCAGTGGTAGCAGAAGCTGGGTCTTTCAGGAATGGGAAACTAATTGTAGAGGACTACTAATTAACACCACAGATTCTTGGACAACTAGAAATACTGTATTCTTCCCTGAGGAGATAGAATGGGAATTACCTTCTCCAGATCCAGTGTGATATGGTTAGAAAACAACTGAATTTGTCTTGCTCATTGAAGTATGAGAACTACACAAGAGGAGTCTATTTTCTGTGAGAGTTTATTTCAGGCTGTCTCCTTGCCTGTATTGTTTTCTTTAACAGCTTTTTAAAATTTTCTTTTTCAGCGATGATGATGTCCACTGGACATGTACTGACCAAGGAGGCAGGTCTGAGAACATAGCCGAAGCTGAAAACAGGAAAACTGGGGGCAAGGAAGAGCCTTGAATCTTGAGGTGGGACGTTGACTCTAAGATGTCCTTGAGCAGTGGAGGCCTCCGGAGGGAAAGGAGTGGATGCAAACCCGGTTGAAACATATGACAGTGGGGATGAATGGGACATTGGAGTAGGGAATCTCATCATTGACCTGGACGCCGATCTGGAAAAGGACCAGCAGAAACTGGAAATGTCAGGCTCAAAGGAGGTGGGGATGCCAGCTCCCAATGCTGTGGCCACACTACCAGACAACATCAAGTTTGTGACCCCAGTGCCAGGTCCTCCAAGGGAAGGAAGGCAAATCAAAATCCAAAAGGAATAAGAGTGGCAAAGACACTAACAAGCCCCCTCCAGGGACTTCCTTGTTCTCTCCAAGTGAGGGAGCAGCAAACAAAGAAAGAAGTGCAGGGTCGCTCAGGAGACAGCACCAATGCTGGAGGCCTAGTTGCTGCTATTGGCCCAAAGGGCTCCGAGAAGGCTGCTAAGGTGTCACGCAGTATAGCTGGCTCCAAGAAGGAAAAGGAGAACAGCTCATCTAAGAGTAAGAAGGAGAGAAGTGAAGGAGTGGCGACTTGTTCAGAAAAGGATCCTGGGGTCCTCCAGCCAGTTCCCCTGGGAGGACGGGGGTGGTCAGTATGATGGAAGTGCAGGGATGGATACAGGAACTGTGGAGGCCACTTGGGAGTATAGCTATTGAACCTGGGGCAGCGCTCAATCCTTTGGGAACTAAGCCTGAGCCAGAGGAAGGGGAGAATGAGTGTCGGCCACTAAAGAAAGTCAAGTCCGAAAAGGTAAGAGGTAGCCAGATCTGGCTGCCCACTGCTCGTCAAAACTGCCCAGGACTAACTGCCAAGTGTTGTGTGCATTCTGTGGGAGGCTCATTAGTTTGTGGGTAATGACCAATTACAAGGTCAGAGCAGCTGGTAATGGTAATGTGATTTTGTTCCAAATTAAAGGATTCCCTGCAGAGTCATTTGCAGCAGGCCCAGACCTCTTGGAATACGATTTTGGTTGAGGGGTCAGCTACTTGGTAGGATGAATTTTCTCACACCTTGTTATTGTCACATGTCAGACACTTGTTAGAGGCTAGCATTAAATCTTCATGTGATTTCCTGCTTGACTGGAGTTTCATTATCAGAATCATAATAGTTGATAAATGTATTAGACTTTTTAGTTACATGTTTATGCTGAATGATGGTTTTGGGTTTTTTTGTTTTTGTTTTTTAATTTAACTTTATATGCATTGGTGTCCCCTGGAACTGGAGTTATAGACAGTTGTAAGCTGCCATGTGGGTTCTGGGAATCAAACCCAGGTCCTCTAGAAGAGCAGCTAGTGCTCTTAACTGTTGGGCTGTCTCTCCAACCCCCTAACTGATGTTCTTAGTGGGATAAATGATAGTGCTGGGTCTCTTGTAGGACAAAGAGTTAATTGTCATGGCCTATCAATTGGTAGCTACCAAAAAACAAAGATACATAGATACCAGTCTAGTAAACAAGGGGCAGGAGGTACTGACTATACTATACAGCACTTAATCGGGCCTTGTGAGTTTCTATGGTAGTTTTGAAAGTTAGGCCTAGAAAGATTCTTTGGCCCCTGAAAGTATTGCTCTCTGCCAGTTATCTCCTGCAACCATCGGAAATCAAAGTCTCCTGGTGGTTTTATTGTTGCCAAATAGTGTAATGATCCTCGCCTTCTGCCTGACTTGGAATCATAGGTGCCTGCAAACCCAAGAGGCATTAGGACTGAGTTCCTCCCTCCAGGAAAGTGATCTTAGTTGATGTTTCAGGAAATGAAGCTTGTAAGGCTATAGTAGAATGTTTCCAGTCTAGGGTCACCTCAGGCTGCCTCAAACTTGAGCAGCCTACAGTTTCCTACAAAGCAGCTGGCCTGTTGATGAGCTGTTCTTTGGCTCTTGATTTTCTGCTTTGCTCTGCTCACCCTATGCACTCAGCTGATTGCAGCAGATGCGGCATAAATTGATTTCTCTGTAATTACATCAGCTGCAGAAGGGAATACCTATTTCCATATGTAAGTGTTAATAAATAAAGGCTGGATATATGTATTTGGGTGGTGGTGCTCTCTTATTGCCTGGATTTTTACTGGTAGCTTGTGCCTTTTTTTTTTTTTTTTTTTTTTTTTTTTTCTGTAGGTATTTTGGTTTCTGTCTCTAGCACTAGCACATCTGTAGCATCTGTAGCTTTTAGCAACATCTGGGCATTTTTAGTAACTCGGCTGTGAATTTCTTCCAGTTATATAACACAATGGTTGATTCCCTTTTGCCAGTAGCAGCTGCCAGAGAAGCTGTCTGTGTTTGGGTGGCAGATGCTGTAGTCCACCTCTGTAGAGTCAAGTTCCAGCTGGTTATTGGCATGGTTTATCCTGTGCTGGCTGTGATTTATCATTTTCTCTGGGGGTACAGATGGATAATGCTGTTTTAAAGAGGCCTGGGAGGTACCAGGAGTTCTTGTTTCTGTACCAGGCCCATTAGACTGTTCCCCTACATCTGGCTTCAGGAAGTCCCTACCATATTTTTATGTTCACAGTCATTGTTCTTCTTGTGTGGAAAAGTACTTCTGAGGGTAGTCTTCATTTTCTCATCATGTAGAGTACCTGTGTTGGAATCTTCTAAATTCAGTTGCAGTCTGTAGGTGAGGATTAATATTGCTTAGTTTTGTGTTGTGTTCCATGGTTTTCTTTAAGGAAGAAATGGAATCTGTTTTCTCTTATAGAGCCACCTAAAGCTATATGGCCCGAAAGATACTGTACCTTTAGTTGTTTCATCCTGGTGCTATGGAGTTTTACCCTTAATGTAACTTTGATGTAAGCTTTACCTCCCTGGTAGACTAAGAATGGAGCAGGCAGATGAGAGATAAGTGGGGAGAGTGATAGTGCTTTATATTTTGGCAGAAAGTAATTTCTGGGAAGTATTTTGAGAAGCATACAATTTTTTGTACAATGTTACCATAAGCACAAATTTAGTTTTTTTGTTTCTTGTGATTTTCTTTCCATAAAGATCTTTTTATGTAACCCTGGCTTGCCTGAACTTACTGTATAGACCAAGCTGTTCTTTTGTTGTTTTGTTTTTTCAAGAGTATTTCTCTGTGTTGCCCTGCCCTGGCTGTCCTGGAACTGCTTAGACCAGGCTGTTCTTGAACTTGAGGTAGTTCTACCTCTGCTTCTGCCTCTGTAGTGCTGAGATGACTAGCATAAACCAACTACCTGGCTGAGTCTTTTCTAAAAATTCTTACCTTGTGCTCTGGAACCCCATTTGGACACACTTGCTCAAAGGTTCTTTACCGTATTGTCTTTGGTTAATAAAATATTTAAGTAAATGTTTGGAAGTTGCTAGGAGATGAATATACTCTGCAGGGAAAAAACATTTCTGGAATGGAAAGAGGGGAGGAGGCAAAGTGAAAGAAAGGAAAGGATCTGGGGTTGTAGCTCAGTGGAAGAATGGTTGTTGGCCAGAACACAAAGCTAGGGAGAGGTAGATAAGAAAGAAAAGATAGGAGCTTTGCAGGGAGCATCAGTTTTTGAGAACTTGGAACCCCAGGGTGTTGCATACAATAGCTGCTCAGGGAGTGTTGATTCAAGCTGTATTTAGTTTGCAGGCAGAGTCTTTGAAACCTCTTCAAGATCCCCCCCTCCCCCCCCCCCCCCCCAGAAATGTAGGCTTGCCTCTGATATAACTGGTTTGGAATGTTACTTTTTGTAGGGACAATCAACAGAACCCAAACAGCAAATCATGTATGATGTAATCAAGCTGGGAGCTATCATGAAGAGGGGAAACTCAAAATGTGGAAGACATTTTGACTAAGGATATCACATCCTCTGCTTTTTCTCTCTTCAAGATTTATTTTATGTATTTGGGTGTTTTGCCTGAATATATGTCTGTGTACATGTATTCAGCACCCAGAGAGACCAGAAGATGTGTTGAATTCTCTGGAACTGGAATTATAGATAATCGTTAGCCACCCTGTGGGTTGTAGGAACTGAAATTGGGTCCTCTGCTACAACAACAAATGCTTTTAACCACTGAGCCATCTCACCAGGCCCAGCTGCCCCCTTTCCAAATAGGAGAGGAGTCTGTGGTACTAGTTATAATTGTCTTCCCATGTTGCGCATTAGCTAATCAGGGGTTGGATATTCAAATTACCTACTCCAGGGTTTCCTCTATGAAGGTAATGAAAATTCCTTGTGACTGAGGAATTTTCTTTCAGCCCAGGATGTGTATTCCCGCGCTCCCCCCGCACCCCCCCCCCAGGAAATCCCTGTTACTCCAACACACCTTCCTGACAGAGTTTACTGGAGAGACAGAGATGGCTCTTAACAGTCATTGCTGCCCTGAATTGTTGAGACAGAGATGGCTCTTAGCAGCCATTGCTGCCCTGAATAGTTGAACGCTCCCTGAAGAGAAGGGGAGCGAATGCCCAGGAATAAACACATGGAACCTCTGGCTCCTGCCTGCATCCTTGCTTTTGGCTTGATTGATAGGTTGTTAGGTTAAGGATAGAAGGAGAGGTGAGGAGGAGGAGGCAGGATGCCTGTCTGAGTGTCCTGAGCTTGCTGCTTTTGTCGCCACTCTGACAGGCAAGAAAAAGGAATTCACAAACAAGACAGCAGTGATCTATCAGTGCTGACTGTCAGCGTGTATGTTCAGTACTTTCAGATGAGGCATTTATTTACTTTTTTTTTTTCAAGTCAGCCCTTGCAGTTAGGGTGTAGAATTTTGCAATCCCAATCATCCTTTTCCTTAGCAGTTGCTTTTGATTTTACACTCTGCTTTGGCAGTGTTTGGGTATCAGCTTCTGCTGCTCTGCTTATTTACCACTCTCATTAATTTAGGACACAAAGAAAACAGTTAAGGGTGCCTTAGCTTTTTGCCTTCAGATTTTGGATTCTATCTTTTATGTGTTCAGAGAGCATCTTCCTTTGCCCTTGATTTCCCATTCTAGTTTATCCCTTCCAGCTCATTTCTTTTGTGTGGCAACCCTTCGTTGCCCAACTTAAGTCAGGTCTCTTATTCTTTTCTGTTATTGACAGTATCACAGTCAACCTTGTTTCCTAAAGCTAAAATAAATAGCTGATTCTTACGTAGGTCCAAGTTGCATTGTCTAACTTAAGCATAATTTGTTTTTATTCAGCAGCTCTTGTTTTCCTTATGGGTGAGCCCAGAGAAAGATTATCTAGTCCAATTTCCCCATTTTGAAGACAGGAAGCTAAGAATGGAGAGGTCATGTGACTTTCCCAGGCTTTCAGAGATTAGGACAAAGTGTATCATGGAAGCTAGTGGGTTTTTTTGGTTGTTGTTGTTGTTTCTGTTTGTTTGTTTTGTTTTTTAGATTGTTGTTTGGGGATTTTTGTCTTTGTTTGCTTGTTTTCGTTTTTCTTTTGAGTCTGGGTCTTTATGCCTAGTGAGCCTTGAATTCACTTTGTATCCCAGGCTGGCTTCAAATTCACAGCAATCCTTCTCCTTTGGTCTCCTGAGTGCTGGGATAACAGGTGTGAGCTATCATGCCACACCTGACTAAAGCCAGTTTTTTGTGTGTGTTCCCCCCCCCCAAAAAAAAACCGGGTTCTAGCTGTCCTGTAATGCTTTTAGACTAGGCTGGCCTCTGCCTCCCAAGTGTTGGAATTAAAGGCATGTGCCACCAAAGCCAGTTTTGTTTGTTGTTTGTTTGTTTTGGTTAATACCATGTTCTTTCTGTGAGCTCAATGACCTGTCCATCTGTGTGTCTGTGTATGTACTTGTGCAAGAACATGAAGGTTAGATGTTCTGCTCTAGTACCTTGCTTTATTCCCTTGATATTATAGGTAGGGACTCTTCAGTTAAACTAGAGATAGACTGGCAGTTAGCAAGCCTATCGGTCTTTCTATCACCTTGACTCCACATCTCTGTGGTTGCAGATATATAACTATCCATGCCTGGCTTTCCCCACCCCCAAGGGTTCTGGGATCCAAACCAGGCCCTCGTGCTTTACAGCCAGCACTTTTACTCACCGAACCATCTTTCTAGCCTCTTGAACACCAAATCATATGGTTTGTGTTTCTCTAGATTTCTTTTTGGTTTTTTTGAGACAGGATTTCTCTTTGTAGCCCTGGCTTTTAGATCAGGCTGGCCTCAAAATTCACAAAGATCTGCCTGCCTCTGCTTCCCAAGTGCTGGGTTTAAAGATGGGTACCTGCCGGCTACTCTAGATTTCTTAATGAATCTGTAATTGTCACAGGGATTCTCTGTTGACCCATTTTAAAAACTTAAAAACTGGATTGTAACTTTCCAGGTGTCCCATAAGTGCTATACTTGGTTTTTACAGCCACTTTAACATCACAGACATTCAGTAAACAAAGCATCTTTTGTTGTTGCTGTTTTGTTTTTCAAGACAGTTTTTCTCTGTAGTCCTGGCTATTCTGGAACTCGCTCTGTAGACCTCAAACTCAGAGAGCCACCTGTCTCTGCCTCCTGATTAAATCATGCACCAGTGTTGGAAGGAGGTTCCCCTTCCCCCCCCGCCCCCCCCTTCCCCAGACAGGGTTTCTCTTTGTAGCTTTGGAGACTGTCCTGGAACTCACTCAGTAGACCAGGCTGGTCTTGAACTCACAGAGATCCTCCTACCTCTGCCTCCCGAGTGCTGGGATTAAGGGCATGCACCACCAACGCCTAGCTGAATTTGGGGTTCTTAAATAGGTGATATCTGTTAAGAGTTAGCATTTGTAAAGGAATGGGTGTGGTTCAGTCACCAAAGTCTGCTTACCTTGGAAGCACAAGGACATAAGTTTGATTCCCCAAAGCCCATGTAAAAAGTCAGTGTGGTACCAGAGCATACTTGATTTAGTGCTAGGAAGTGGAGACAGGCAGATCCCTGGGGCTTATTGGCCACCTGATCTGTCAAGCGCCAGGCCAATGAGAAACCCTGTTTTAAAGGAGGTGGACAACATTCTTGAGGATAACACCTAAGGTGATCTTCTGACCTACACACACAGGGACACACACACCTGGACACACAAATCTTAAAAAGAAAAAAAAAAAGAAAAAAGAAAAAAAAAAAAAAAAAAGAATGACCATTCATAGATAGGGCATAATGGGTCTTTTGTAGAATAGGGACTGTTGCTTTTAAGCTACTTCTTTGAACTTGACTCCTTAAGATACATATATGCCAAAATATGTCTTTCAGCCAAATTTTCACTTAAGTCATTGAGACACTGCCAGGTCCATTTTTGAATTGTCATAAATTAATTGCCGATCTTAAGGAGTACATTGTTCATTTGATATGTTTATACAATGTATAATAACAAAGTAAGGATAATTAGCATTTTTATCTCAAACATTTATCATTTCTTTGTGTTGGAAACCTTCAAATTCTTTCCTTGTGCTTTATACTATAATCATCTTATATTGTGTAGACTTTAGAATTTACTTGTCCCTTGTAAGTTGTATGTGACTTTCCTGTTTGGCAATTATATAAGCAGATAACCCTGTCCAGTGCTGCTTACCAGAACACATCACTGATAGATTGTCAAGCTATTATGAATAGTAATTGTTATTTGGGAGGGGGATGGCGTACATATTGAGGTCAGAGGACAAGCTATAGGAGTGGGTGCTCTCCCTTTCACCATGTGGGTCCCAGGATCAAACTCAAGGCGTCAGGCTTAAAAAAGCAGATACCTTTCTTTACTTGTTGAACCATCTTCACTGGCCCAGATACTGTTACTGTGTTGTTTTTTCAAGACAGGGTTTCTCTGTGTAGTTCTGGCTGTTTTGAATTTACTGTGTAGATCAGGCTGGCCTGGTACTCAGAGATTAATTTAAATAAGTTCTGGGATTAAAGGTGTATGCCGCCGCCACCCAGCAATATTACTGTTTTGTAGAGAGAAGATAGGCTGTTGAATATCATTGTTCCTTTCCTTCATATATAAATGGTTGTATCTTAGATTCTAGGTACTACACTTGGGGATGGAATATATGTATACTGATGAGTAAAGCCTTGACTCCTTTCTTAGAGCTAACAGTTTATCAACTAAAGTAGAGTGCCTAAAAGTATGCACATAAAGTCTAAGTAAGTATGACTTTCAAAATGTGGAGTTATTCGGCTGACAAGATGGCCTAACAGTTAAACTTATTGTCAGGAGAGCCTCACTACCTGAATTGAAGCCCCCACCCCCTCACCCCTTCTGCCTCAGAACCTATAGTATAAGAAGAGAACTGATTCCAGAAAGTTGTCCTTTGACCTCTGTATTGTTCTGTGATGCATGTACCCACAGTCATAGGTACATATCATAATCACATATATGTAACAGGTTTGTGTGTGTGTGTGTGTGTGTGTGTACATTGTTGACCCTACAACAGATCTTTTGCATAGTTTTTTGGGAGAAGGACTCAGAAATATTAACTTTCAAGTCTGTCCAAATGACTGCAGTATACATTAAAGAGCTTTTGAGAACCTTTGTATATCTTCTTTATGAGGTACATATTGGGAGCTATTTCTAATTTTAAAACCAGCTTTAATGTAAAATTCACATAATTTTATGATTTTGTGATTAATATTAAGAATATACTCTGGAGCTGGCAAGGTGGCTTAGTAGGTTAAGGGACCCTGCCAAGTCTAATGACCTGAGTTTGATTCCCAGAACTCACAGAACTGACTCTCAAATTGTCCTCTGATCTGAACACCTAAACCATGACAAATGCATGTGTACTCACACTCCTCCCTTACCCCTTTTCTAATTTTTTTCCTTATTTAAAGAATGAGCTCTGTAGCCTCACTGCTGGAGTTTGTATATCAGCTCTGTGCTTCTGAGTCTTGTCCAAGTTACTTAACTGTTCCGTGCCAGCTGTCACATGGAAAAAGAGTATGCACATAGGTTATTGCAGCATAATTAGTGTTTGGGCCTTGTGGCACATATCTTTAATCCCAGCACTTGGGAGGCAGGCAGATCTCTATGTGTTCAAGGCCAGCCTGGTTCACATAGGAAGTTCTAAGATAGCTAAGGCTACATAACAAAATCTTGTTTACAAAACAAAAAACATTAGTTAACTCAGAAAAAACCATTTAGAATGGTATGTAACACCATTCTAGGTGTTACTCAGGCAGCACTCAGTAACTATTAGAAAAAAAATCATTTAAGTTGAAGTATGTGTCAGTCTGCCCTGGGCAGTAGTGATCTTACTTATAACAACAGTCCACTGCACAAGAAGCCCAACAGGAAAACGTAAACATACTGGCTAAGATTCAGCACTGTGCCCAGAAGAAGTTCCAAACCTGGGCTGGAAAATTTGCATGCTGATGCTATATTCTACAGTTTCAAAAGCCCAAGAATAGGTTTCAGAGGTACTGAAGTAGCTTCACTGCATTTCACATTTCATATAAATTGCATTTCTTTTGGCCGAATCCCTGAAATATGTTGGATGGATGTTGCCATGGGTCTGCCAGCATATAAAGTCTCATGGCAGAGCATGGAAGAACAGTGCTTTTGTTGCTACATAAGTGTGCAAGCAAAAATAAAATCTAAGTCCTGGCCCTCAGTTTTCCTACTCTGATGTGAATTTGTATTTTTTCCCATTTGGGTAAAAGAGCTTTTACCAGCAGGGCTTATCCAGGGAGACAGCAGGGCTTGTGCTTTCAGGCTAGAGGTGGCAATAACACACACAGCTGAGATCTGCCACTGCTGACTGCCTGAGCCCTTCTCTCTGTGGTTTGCACTCTTGAAGCCATGCTTGAGTAACCTGCCTCCAGAGCTGCTGACAGAGGCCTTGGAAATTACACTGTTCATTTCCTTATCATCCTCTGACCTGCAGTGCAGAGCCTTCTGGTGCAGGAACAAGGCAGAAAAAAAAAAAAAAAAATCCAGACAGCTTCTCGCCAGCATGTGTCAAGAGCTACAAAGAAGGAAATTGGACTTGCTCACTTAAAAACCATGGGGTTAGGCTTTGATTTTTGGATCCTGCTGAGAGTTATTTGTGTGTGTGAGCATGTTTTATCTCTGTATTTGTATAGAATGATTCTGTACACGGCAATGCTATGGAAGAGGAGTGTCTGAAAGTAGAGAGCAGAGCAGAGGAAGATTGCTTTCTTCTTCAGTTAATTTCCCCAGTTGTACTATTGGAGTAGGCTTGGAAGAATTAGCATCAGGAAGGTGCCAGACCATATTAATATTTTAAAGTATATTTCTCTTGATACAGTTTAGTCATGGATGAGAGTACCCACATAAGAAATGTCCTTGGCTGTCTGAGGAGACATTTCTATCAAATGCTTTTCCCTGGTTACTTGTCCTAGATGATCCTGGTGTCTGCTTATGTTGCCTTAGATGTTAGATCTGTCTCAGTAAGAGGCAAAGTTCATTTGAGATAGAGAACAGAATGCTGGAAGAGAATTAGGGAGGGTAATTTAGAGCATTTTGAAATTTGCTATTTATAGGACAAAATTATACTTCAGGGGGCTAGAGAGTTAAGACTTAGGAGTTAAGAGCACTTGCTGTTTTTGCAGAGGACCAACATTCTCAGCGTCTATGTCAAGTATCTTTCAACTTCCCATAATTTCAGTTGCAAGAGATCTAACACTCTCTTCTGGCCTCTGCTGGCACCACACACATCTGGCATTCATACAGATACCCATACATGCATACATAAAAATAAGAAGATGATAAAATAGATCTGATCTATTTTAAAGAGTATTTCTAGCTCCATTATGGGGGTTGATATTACAAAGTGACCTCTCTTTTAGCATGTTTCTTTTACCGTAGGAGAACAACAGGAAAGGGTTGTTTTGTTTCTGTATGAAGGTGAAAAATTGAGATGCTCACTCTACATTGTATCTGTTCATAATTCTTTCTTGGTTTTGAATTTTCATGGCCTTAATGTCAGTGGTACATTTTTGGCTTCAGAACAGGAAAGGGAGGGAGGAATCATAGAGGCATTTTTAAGCCCTCAGTGTCTGTCTGTCTTTTGAAAGTACTCCAGAAGTGCCTTCACATGGAGTGATAGCTAAGGTGAAATGGTGCCTTCAGCATCAGCAGCTTTTGAGGCCTGGTTAAAGACTCCAGTGTCAGATTCAGCCCAAGCTCCCAGGTTAACCCTTGGACTCTGTTTCCTACCATTTGCATTTTAACATTTCTTGTGGGATTTCCCCACCCCGGTTCCACAGCTGCCTTGCCCCAAATGAACACTCAGACACTATATTAATTATAATACTATTGGCTGGTGACTAGGGCTTCTTATTGGCTAGCTCTGTCTTAATTATTAACCCATTTTTATTAATCTAAGTATTTCCACATGGTCTTATCTTACCGGAGAAGGGTCTGGACTTCTTACCCCTTTGTGGTCTCCCATAGCATCTGCTAAGCGTCTCCGCAGAGAAGACAGCAATTTTCTGTTTGTCCGTGCATATATCCTGAATCTGCCCAGCTACCTCACTTCTTGTCTGTCTGTGCAGATCTCCAGACCTCTATGGTTAGCTAGTGGCAAGTTTTTACCCAGCTATGTCACTACCTGTCTGGCCAATCAGTGTTTTATTCATTAACAAATACGAGAAACATGTATACAGAAGAACATTCCCCAGCAAACATTAGCTCTCCTACCTGTTGTGGTGGTGCATATTTGTAATCCCAACACTTGGGAGGCTGATGGGGGCAGGAGCTTGAGAGTTCAAGGTAAGCCTCCTATAGTAAAGTAGACCCTATTTCCAAAAGAAACAACAAAACCCCCCAAACATTAGTTGTCCTACTGACTGATATTCAAGTTTCAGATCCACTATTATTGTGTCCCCCTTCTTCTTAAAGTGAAAATGAGGGACCAAAGTCATAAGAGCATTTTCTGCTCTTGCAGTGGGTCCTGGTTCAGTTCTCAGCACTCACACGATGGCTCACAGCCATCTATGTCTCCAATTCCATAGCATTAGGTACCTTTTTCTGGCCTGCATGAGCATATAGGTAGAAACACCCATACATATAAAAATAAATATTAAATTAAATAAAATTCTTCTACCATGTGGATCCTAGGGATTGAGTTCAGGTCAGGCAGGGTCTTTATCCTAAGCCCATGTTCCCATATTAGGGTTTGGGACCTTGAGAACAGAAGAAACACTCAAAATATTTACCTTTTCAAGCTTCCCCTTCTGTGACAGACAAAAAAGGAAGCTTAAGTACTTAGATATTGTTAAGTATCCAAAAATGGTCTTCACAGTTGTACGTGCCCTGGAATCTCATCTGAGTCGGGAGGATCACTTGAGCTCCAGGAGTTGGAGATCAAGTTAGGCAACACAGCAAGATCTTAAATTTAAAAAAAAAAAAAGGAAAAAAGAAGGGGGGGGCTATTTCTAATGTATTATTCCTAGCTGTGAGTTACAGAGATAGAGGTTGTTATGAAATTAAGGAAAAAGACTATCTTTAGAGACCTTGAGAATTGATTGCCTGAAATACTTAGCACGTGTCATTTTATGATAGGTAGGTATATTGTAACTCCTACTAATTTCCAAGAAGGCTTGAGGGAGAGATGGATCCAGAACATTTAGAACTATTGTGGTTTAGGCTAATATTTGGTTGATTAGTTCACCTATCAGTGACTCATTTTGGCAAAGGTCATTTGGAAGAACCATAGCTCTTGCTTAGAGCCATTTCCTTTAAAATCAGTTTTTTGTTTTTGTATTTAACTAATCTTTAAAAAAGGTTATTTACTTGGTGTGAGTGTGTATGTGCGTGTGTGCTGGCACGTGTGCCGCATATGTGCATGTGTGCTGGCTGGTGTGAGTGCCTGCCGCAGTGCACAGTGGAGGTGAGTGGGCAGCTTTATAGGGTTGGTTCGCTCCTTCCACCTTCCTTATTGATTCCAGGGGTCAAACCTAGGTCACCAGGCGTGGGCACCCAGTGCCCTTAGCACTGAGCTTTCTCACTGGCCTCAGTCTTAAGCCTTTTGAGGGATTAGCATAATAGCCTGAATAGTCAAGAAGAATGAGTATCAGAATACTACTTTTTTTGAGCTTTTCTCTAGCTTCAGGAGGGGAGAAAAAAAGAGTCTTAAGGAGAACATTCTTTAATTTGAAGCATTTGTTGTCTACTGGAAGAGTACAGTTGGACTGTGTCCCTGGAAAACTCTCTAATTGCTTTTAAACTTTAAACAGTTGAGTTTTGGCCCTACTGACAAACAATGGAATATGTTTTGATGAATTTTCCTTTCTGGGTTCTGTCTTTGTATGGTAATAGATTTTTTTAAAAGGGAAAAGGCAGGCAGATCTCTGTGAGTTCGAGGCCAGCCTAGTCCACAAAGCGAGTTCCAGGACAGGCTCCAAAACAATATAGAGAAACCCTGTCTTGACAAACCAAAAAAAAAAAAAAAAAAAGAAAGAGAAAGAAAAGTAAAAGGTTTTCATAAACTGGTACCCAGTTCACTCAGCTCAGAGTTGGTATTTTTGGATGGTTTCTTCATTATTCAGGGGCTTAGAAGTTCTCTGAATCAACTATCAGTGAAAGCTACAAAATATTGTGGAAAGGAGACACATGGCACAAGTTTACCTTGCACCAGCCAAAAGTTATGTGGCTTGTATAGATGATTATTCAAGGTACAGAAGTCCCTTAGTACTTAGACTTCTCAATTTAGGCCACATATTAGAATCTCTTTTGGAGCCTTTTGAGTTTGTGGGCTTTTAATATTCCTCTGTTAAAACCCATTATTCTTGTGGAAGCATTCTATACAGATCCTTTACCATATTGTATAATTGAGATTGGAATTTAATTACAACAGTTCTCCCTTCCCTTTCCTCCCTCCAATCCCTCCTATATATCCCTCCCTGCTCTCCTTCAAAAATCAATTTTTATAGCATGCATATATGTACTTGTATATACATATTCCTAAATGTGCCAGTTGAGTTCATATAATGTAGCTGTCCATTTGGTACTAAACAACCAATTCATGTCCCCTTCCTTGGGTAGGACCACCTCTCCTGCTCCCAGCTTTCATCAGTTGTCTGTAGTCCTTTTTTGTAACATTGAGTCCTTGTGGGTTTTTCCCTGTCCAGCTTGGCACATTCGTTGGTGTCCTTGTTTGGCTCACTTTGGGCAGTTTTGTTGGTGAGACTTTGTGGGCATTGCTTCTGATGTTACTAGAAGACAAAATCTCAAAAAGCAAAGTCCCTGATCCTTAACCCTCTGGCTTTTATAGTCCCCAGTGAACTCTTAAAGTTTTCTTTGCCATTCCCAGATAGGGCTACCCACTGTACTTTAGATGTGTTTGCTGTTCAGGGTGTCTTATATCATGTTCCAGATTCTCCAGATACCCCTTTTCAGCACTTGATCTACATATAGCACAGGGCCAGTGGTTTAGGGATACAGTTATAATGTACCCAGGTTTGCAGTTTCATCATTATTAGGACAAATACTAAATTTTTGAAAGTTTATAAAAAGCTTTTAAGGACTAGTGTTCACATCAGCATTACTGACTCAACTTTAAAGTAGACAGATTCGAAGGTTAATTCGTTGCTTTATTGTTTGTCATGGTACTCTATTCAATCCAAACTGGCCTCAAATTTAATGCTAGGATTATAGGTATGTATCAGCACTGCTAAAGAAAATCTTTATGGCTGGATCTGCTTGCCACAGTCTGACAATTTAGATTTTTTTTTTTTTTTTTTTTTGAAGTTGATTAAGAGAGAACAACACATATTTGGATAGTCAAAATTTATTGCTGATCCAAAAGCAGGGGTTTGGGGGTTTTTTTCCCCATGAGCTTGTGATTATATTTTTGTGTTTATTATGGACAAAGATGTTTCCTGGAAGTTTGCAGCATTCTAAAATAAAAGAAAGCTACTATAAACAAAGACTTTATTCCTGCCTGAGCCTACTTTTGGACATTACCAAACTAAGCAAGCTGTTTTAGGAAGGCAAACTATTAACCTCAAAGAAAGCAGAAATCCCTTATCTCAGTTTTTAAAATGTTTTTGTTGTTGTTTTGTTTTTTTCAAAATGGAGTTTCTTTGTGTAGCTTTGGAGCCTATCCTGGCACTTGCTCTGTAGACCAGGCTGGCCTTGAACTCACAGAGATCAGACTGCCTCTGCCTCCCAAGTGCTGTGATTAAAGGCATGTCCCACCAACATCCAGCCATCTCTTAGTTTTTTATTTGTTTGTTTTGTCGTTAATAAACATAATTTCTTTGAAGTTTAGAAGAGAATTAAATGTTTTGAGCTATAAACTATTTTCTACTAGTATATTGTTTGTTTGCTTGATTTGGGGTTATTGTGTTTGTTTGTTTATAATGGGTCTCCTTTAATCCAAGCTGGCCTCAGAGTCACTGTATAGGAAGATGACCTTGCACTCCAAGTCCTTCTGCCTCTGCCTCACAAGTGCTATGATTGCAGACATGTACTATCAAGCCTTACTTCACTGCTGAGATTTTAAGTGTCTTACTTAAGGAAGAATGATTAGAATTTAATTGTTAACAGAGATGAACAAATGCCTAAGTATATTATGAAGTTGTTTTAAAATATTGTGGAATGATATTTTTGACAAAATTAACATCCTTATACAAAGAAATTTAAAACTGCATTCAGCATTGATTTGAGTATTATTTCAACTCTGAGAATTTATATTAATTCTCTTCTCTTGATGAGTTTTTAAAAAGATTTTTGTAGTATCTCAAGTGCATCCATACACTGTAGGAGAACAGAAAATTGGCAGTTGTGTGGTGGGGAAATTGTCACACAAAATGACTACACATTTGTACACACCACATTAGAGCAGATCAGCTCCACCCTCTGCAGACTCCCAAACATCTGCTGGGATGTCTGTTACAGACAAAGCATGCCATAAGACATTTCATGTATTGCTTATACATGTGTGCTTGGATGGAGAATATTGGGATTTGAAATTAAACAATCTCAGAAAAGGCTGACATTTCCCCCCCTCTAGTATCTCTTATCCTTTCCCCATCTTACCAGGTGGTAAAAGTCGGAGTGTGCTTTCTGCAGACTGGAACTGACCTTCAGAGTTACTTAGGGAAATGACATGTAATTATTAGTGTATATAAACTTTATCGTAAGCCAAGCAAAATACTTGTGTAATAGGAGGTGCATAGGGAGTTGGGGTGATAGTAAAGTGCTTGCCAGGTAAGCTTGGAGCGGAGACCTGTTTCTAAGCACCATGCAGAAAGCTGGGTGTGGTTATCCTAATGCTAAAGAAGCCAGAGACAGATGGATCCTTGGTGTTGGCTGGCCAGCTAGCCTAGTTGGTAGCAAGCCCAGGTCCCAATAAGAGCCCTATCTCAAAAAGGGGGGGGGGGCAAAAAAACCAGGAACCTCTGGCCTCCACATGTACCCACAAATAGATTCACACACAAGAAACACAAATTGAAAAACCAAAGTGGAATAGACACCGAGTAGGTTAACAGCCAATTCAGATCTCCTGTGTATGGCTCTGTCCAGGGTGTATACTTAATGGCTAGAATATAAGGCCCAAACTGTACAAATTGCTCATTCTTTCTCACTCTCTTTTGGTCAAGCTTCCTGGGTTTTGCTTTTGTGACAGAGTCTCAATCATCCCAGGTTGGCCTTGAACATCCTTTTTAAACTTTTAAGTTCTGGGAGTAACTGTTACCACCACACCTAGTTTTCAAGATTGCCTTGAACTCCTGCCTTCATCTGTTGAGTACTGAGTACTAGAAGTACAGGCTTGTGTTTTTCTTTCTTCTTTCTTTCTTTCTTTCTTTCTTTCTTTCTTTCTTTCTTTCTTTCTCTCTTTTTTCTTCCTTCCTTCCTTCCTTCCTTTTTTTTGCAGGGGCAGCTACATATAGTTCATTTTATCATGTTAAATGGCACTTGGCAGGCAGAGACAGGAGCATGATGACACCTTTAAGGCCAGCCTGATAACCAATTGAATTCTAGACCAGACCATCGAGTAGGCTACCTATGGAGACAGATCTCACCACACACACACACACACACACACACACACACACACACACACACACACACACACACATTCTGTCTCTCTCAAAGAAATGAAAAAAAAAAATGTACAGTTACCGGTTAAACATACAAAATTATCTTGGGATCCACATGATCTCTTTAGTGGAAATTTAAGGTCCAGTCATAGAGTCCAGTATAATATAGAATACTGACTTTAAAAGTATTTACTTTTAAATTCAACTGTCCCTCATAATATCTAAATTCCTTCTGTTTGTAGGTTTCCTTGGTCAGGGTAGAAAACAGACCATTTCTATGATAATCTCAGGTTTCACAGCTTTATAAAACCATCCTGTAGATGTGACTGGAAGACCTGTTCTGCTATCAGTGTTGATTCCTGAGTCTCCGTTTTTTGTTTTGTTTTGTTTGTTTGTTTTTAAGATAGGGTTTCTCAGTGTAACAGCTTTGGCTGTCCTAGAGCTCAGAGAGATCTACCTGGCTACTCTTCTTTCTCCTTAAACTGGCACCTTGGGTAGCTACTTCAAGGTTTTCCTCAGTAGTCCTTTCTGACTTTAAATCTAAACCATGCTTTTATATCTGAACTTTTATTTTCAGTTGTTGGTTCTCATGCCCTGCCCCCCACCTTTCTGTCTGAGGGGATCTCACATATCTGATGTTAACCTAAAACTCAGTTTGTAGCTAAGGCTGACCTCAAACTCATGATCCTCCTGCCTCTACCTCCAGAGTGCTAGAGGAGACACATCAGCTTTTATTGTTGGTCCTCTATTAAATAGACTTTTTGCTTAATTATGGTCTTACTTTTCTGTTACTTTGAAGAGACATCATGATCAAGACAACTTATAGAAGGGTTTCCTGGGGACTTTCTTACAGTTTCAGAAAGGATATTTAGTCCACTAACATTTGGCAAAATTTATAGAAAATATTCTGTCTATTCTATCTTTGTGAGTTTAAAGTTTTATATGTAATTTATCATAACTAAGGAAAACTGTAACTATAATTGTCTTCAGCTCCATCAAAGGCCTCAGAAGGATAATATATAAACTCTAGAATTTATAGAGATATCTTGCTGCCTGAATAGTCACCCAGTGTTCTTCTGTAATATTGGGGTATCCCTCTTCAGTTCATAGGCCAGTGTGTCTAGCAGACTTCTCAGTGAAGCAGGAAATTTGAAACTGTCCGCCTGTATTGGCAATTTGTTAGTCATTTTTCTGTGTCCTGCAGAATGTCTGACAGATTTCCATATAGCAGGAACCCTGTAGGACTGTCCCATCTTATTTTTTCAAGTTCAGCATTCACTTTCCTGTGGGTCCTGCATGTCCAGTTTATACAGCATACAGGCAAACAGTCCAGGCAAGAGCAGTTTCTTGCCCAAATGGCTAGTTTTGTTACATGGGAAGCAATCTCCATAACGAGTTTCTTCAGTGCCCATCTTCCTCTCTGACATAATTGGTGTTGCCAGGAACAGTTGTGTCTCACTGTCATGAAAACCCTAAACCATTTTAAATGCCATATTATATAGGTCTTTGAAAGGTTTGAAGACTGTCCATTTGAAACATATCTCTGTATATCTAGAAAATCTAACTGACATAAGTTTTGACTGTTCTAGGTTACTATCTGTAATCTGTATTTTATTAATTATACAGGTGTGAGGATGCATATTCACTTTATAGCTAAGACTCTGCTACTGAATTGCTGTGTCCTGAGACCTTGAAGAACACCCCCCCCCCATGGGTAAAGGGAGGAGATCTAGAGGAACTTTGATACTAAACAGCTGAAGGGTAGCAAACAGTGGTGGTGACTAAAATAAAGTACTAGAATGACATGAAGTACCAATTGTCCCCAACAGTGTTGCTACGTAAAGAGTCTCAGACTCATGAGGCTCCTTCCTCATCTTCCAGAGTGCTAGGATTGCAGGTATTTGCCACCATACACAGCAGTACTGTTCGCCCCCCTCCTCCCACCCTGCCCTCCCTTTTTTACAAGCTCACTGAATATGACTTTCAACTCAGTCGCATATCAGTGTTTAGAACATTACCATCATAAAATATAAAGTCTGGCTAGAGACTGAATGAAAAAAAGGAAATAAAAGAAAAGGACATCTGCTTCTAGGTGTGGTGAAGGAGGTTTATTGTAGATAAAAGAGAGAGCAGAGATAACCTGGGAGAGTCCAGAGTGTTTATCATCAGGTGGAGCTGGGCCATGGGGGGGGGGGAGGAAAGAGAGGGGAACCAGGTGTAGCAGCCAGGAAGCCAAAGGTCCAAAAAAGGGCAGCTAATGAAAATGTCTTGATTATATAAAGGGGAAGAACCTCTGAGGAAAGGGTAGCCCAGCCCCTCGGTAGAGGGCAGAGTATGCCAGCTATACCATAACAGGTAGGGACTGAGGGATGCTGGGAGAATCTGGAGACCAGTTCTGCTTTGATATGTTAAATCGGCAACTCAGAGTGGGGTTGAAACTTAACAGAGACAGAGAGACATGGCTCAGCAGTAAAGGGCACTCGGCTGTTCTTGCAGAGGACCCAGGTTCAATTCCCAGCACACATATGGTGACTCAAAACCATTATAACTTAAGGGGATCGGATATCCTCTTTTGGCAAATTAGGCACCAGGTACACATGGATTTCATACATACATACAAGCCAAACATTCAAACACATAAAATAAATTAAAAATAAAATGTAAAATCTGAGATACAATAATCTTGGGGTTAGAAAGATGACTCAGTGGTTAAGAGCACTTACTGCTCTTGGAGAAGATCCAGGTTTGTTTTAAGGTACCCACATGAAGGGCTCCAGAAAATGAGACACCGTGCCCCTCTCTAGCCACACAGGCACTACACACACAAAGTACACAGAGAGAAAAGCAGGCAACACATACATAATTACAATTTTTTATTTGTTTTTTTGAGACAGGGTTTCTCTATATTGCTTTGGAGCCTATCCTGGAACCAGCTCTGTAGATCAGGCTGACCTTGAACTCACAGAGATCCTCCTGCCTCTGCCTCCCAAGTGTTGGAATCAAAGGTGTGCACCACCAATGCCTGGCTAAATACAGAATTTTTAATTGTTTATATCTGTTTTGGTTTTTCGAGACAGGGTCTTTATGTAAGCCTTGGCTGTCCTAGAACTTATTCTCTTGACTAGGCTGGCCTGGACTCACAGAGAGCTACATGCCTCAGCCTTCCAAGAGCTGGGATTAAAGGCAGGTGCCACTACGGCTGGGCAAAATGTTTATATCTTAAAAAATATTTATTAACCAGACATATCGGAGCACATATTTAGTCCCAGAACTCAGGATGCAGAGGCATGTGGGTCTCTGAGTTTGAGGACAGCCTGGTCTACATAGTGAGACCCTGTCTCACACACACACAAAAATACTGGTCTGTGTGTTTTTTTATCTGAATGTATATATGTGTTAGCCGTTTGCTAAAGTACTCTTCCTTCCAGTATTCTGTTTCTTGAGATAGACCAATGTAGCCGGTTTATGAATATGCATGATTTATGCAGGTTTTGCTGTAATTGTTCTGTTTCCATAGAATGTAAGATTCTTTCAGTATAAAACCAGGCAGCCTATAACTGTCTTAAGTCTGTCTTATAAACTCCTAAAAATTTGACATTTGTGGTAGGATGGAAAGGCAGGGGAGGGAAAAAAATTCTGAGAATTTCAATTTCAAAAACCTTTTTGGCTGGTCGGTAGTGGCACAAGCCTTTAATCCCAGCACTAGGGAGGCAAAAACTGGCAGATCCCTCTGAGTTCAGGGCCGGCCTGGTTTACAGAGTAAGTTCCAGGACAGCCAAGGCTACATAAAGAAACCCTATCTCAAAAACAAACATTTAAGGGAAAAAAAAAAAAAAAAAAAAAAAACGGTATTGGTGGCTTACTTCTTTGATCCCAGCGCTTGGGAGGCAGAGGCAGGTGGATCTCTGAGTTTTGAGGCCAGCCTGGTCTACAGAGCTAGTTCTAGGACAGCCTCCAAAGCAATACAGAGAAACCCTATTTTGAAAAAAAAAAAAAACAAAAAAAAAAAAATTTTTCTTCCAAGTTCTGTCCATAGGGTATTGGAATTGAAGGTTCAGACCTAAGCCCTGTAAGGTAAAGATGAGTTGTCTATAGCAGCAGCTTCCTTCCCAACTTACCTGTTGTGTTACCACAGAGGAAAGGGTGGCCTGCTCTTAGTCACTCAGCCATCAATGACCCTTTCATCTGATGCCCACTGAAGTTACTTCTGAAAGGGTTTGTTTTCTTTATCATAAAATCCTTAAGTTTATCTTCAGTTTACATGGCTGCTGAGCCCTTCAATATGGGAGAATGTAGTTTCTCTGTATTTATTGCTTTGATTGCTTTGGAACCTGTCCTGGAACTAGCTCTGTAGACCAGGCTGGCCTCGAACTCAGAGATCCATGCCTCTGCCTCCTGAGTACTGAGATTAAAGGTGTGCGCCACCAATGCCCGCCCGGCTGAGAATGTAGTTTCTAAGGGAAGTTATTGGATGGGGCCCAAGCTAAAAAAGTAAGTATTAGGTGAAGTCACCTACCTCAGTGTCTTGAGTGGAATCCAAGAAAAGGTGCTGTTTTGAAGCTTAAAATACCTCGTAAAGAGAGGGTGGTAACCAGCTTAAACAAGAGCTGGCGTGTGCCAACAAAGTCTCATGTCCTGGCTCCAGAGTTAATTGAAAAGAGAAGTGCTGGCATGCTCTTTAAGTGAAAGAGTTGTTTGTGGCTTTGTTGTATGACTGGAAATGGAGTAGGAAGAGTTTGGAATTGGTCTCTGAGGCTAGGGAACTTCCCCCACTCCCCACCCCCTCACTCCTACCCCCATCCCCTACCACACACACACTCACACACTACCAACCCCTGTTTACTCACTGTTTTATAGCTTTTCTAGGACAGCCTTTTAGTATTCTGGTTTGCCTAGACTAAAGTCAGAGGGGGGTTAATTAGGTAGAATCAAAGCCCATACATAGCCTTTCTGAAAATACCCTAAGCAAAAATTCTATTTATTTGCAAGTATTTAAGTTTTCCTAAAATCCCATTCTTGTCAGTTTGGTTTTAAAAGCGAATAGATAGCTATTGTGGCCAAGCCAAAGAGACCAGTAAGACCTCAAGCTGGCAGCAGGGTGAGTCATGTGCAAGAAAAGCTCGATGTGGGAAAGAGGCCATGGTGCCTATGGGCCCAGTTGCCTATTTTGTTTATTTTCCTTTCCTGTGCTGAGGATTGAACCCAGAACCTTTCACAAGCTAGGCAAGGTCTCTTTCTTCTAGGATTGAATCCTGCAACCGACAGCTGCCCCGTTTTTTTTTTTTTTTTTTTTTTTTTTTTTTTTTAATTACATTTACTGCATGTATATATGTCGAGGGCAGCACCACAGGCACAAGTGTTGAGGTCAAAAGCAGTCTCCTGGCTTTCTTCCACCATGTGGGTTCAGGGATAGAGCTCAGATCACCAGGTTTGGTGAATGTAGTACCTCCCCCACTCCCCCACCCCAGTTAGTCTTTACTGGTCCTGGCAGCCACCTGAGTTTGCTCCCACAGGGTTGTGGGCTGGATTTCTTAATCCCTGTCTTGGAGCACCAAGCTCCAGCTGCTTTATCTAGGCCCTAGGATAACTGTGAGGCATTTGGTCACTGTAGACAAAAGCCTGTTTTGTCAGAGAGAAGATTAGGGCAAAGTACAAGCATTGCTATCTCTGATGCCTTCAGGGCCAACTGTCTGTTTGGCAAGAGGGGATGCTTTGACCTTGTGAATTAACAGCAATCTGTGCTTTTGTTTCTTTGGTATTTTCTACTAAAGAGGTTTCAGCATTCAGGCTTCAAAACTTACCATTAATGTTTCTTTAAACTCCTTTTTAGAAGGATCAGCAAGTGAAGATACTTGCCACCAGTCTGGGTTCAATCCCTGAACCCACATGGTGGAAGGTTTTCTATAACCTGCATATGTATACTGTGGACAACACACACACGCATAAAGTGCAATACACATTTTTAAATAGGGGCAGCTGTTGATTGTAAGAATAGCTCTGTGGAGAGACCTTGTCTGTCACGTGTACACATATGCACAAAATAAATAAATAAATACAAAAAGATTGTAAAAATAGTGGACCTAGTACCTTGAAGAAAATTACATTGTGCAGAAAATAAAAATCACATTTACTTGCTTGTGTTTTTCTTGAGACAAGGTCTCACAAGCTCAAGCTGTCCTTAAACTCCACATGTCGCCAAGGCTGACACTGAACTCCTCCTGCCTCTGCTTCCAGAATGCTGGGATGAAGGGCACCCATCCCCCTTTTTGAGATGGGTGCCGGCAAGCATTGTGCTGCTCTATTGTTGACCTGTAACCTCAGTAACTTCAGACCTCTATAGCCCAGGAAGGCCTTGAATTTGTAATCTTCCTGCTTCAACTGGGATTACAGGTATCTTTACTTGGCCCAGGTGTGCTTTTAATCTCGGAAGGGATTTCTGTAATTCAGTAGAACTGGTGTAGTGTATTGGTTCAGGACTGGCTTGGGTATGATTTATACCTCATGAGTCTCAATTGTGTTTCTTTAAACATCTTTAATTTTCCCATTAGAGAACTGACCTAGTTTGGCCTACCTTGGCAAGATTTTATTACATTTGAAGAGATCTCACTCAGAAGTCTGAAATTCATTTTATTTATTTATGTTTTTATAATTTGTCTCAGTTTTTATCTTCGTTGTTACTATGTTCAGAAGCCTGAAAGTTTATTATTTTAAAACTGGTGGTGTAAGTAGGTATAGGGGTAGTAGTTGTTAAATTTGCAGTTCATTTCTGCACTCCTCTTTTGACCTGTTATTTATTTTTGTTTGTTTTTTAATTTTTTTTTGGGGGGCACAGTTTCATGCATCCCAGGTTGGGCTCAGACTCACTGTATAACTGAAGAATGACCTTGAATTTATGTTGATCTCTTGTTTCTCATCCTCACTGAGATTATAGGCATGCCTGGGGTTGTATACCACTGTGCCGGTGTATGTGGTGCTGGCTGGGGATCAAACCCAAGGCTTCATGCATGATAGGCAAGCACACTGTCACCTGAGGTGTATCTACAGCTGCTTCCCTCCCTCTCTGTACTCCCATCACATTGTTTTTTTGTCAAAGTACTAATCTGTCTAGTTTACTGTCTGTGCTTTATTGTATTTATCATTTTGCTCTCCCTACTAAAATAAAACTTTTAACAGGGCTGCAGCTTTTGGATTTTGGTTTTGGTTTTATGCATGTATTTCCATAACACCTGAATTAAATAGTATCTGACCTAATAAATATTAGTCAGCTGTGTGAATGGACTGTGCACTGTGGTAAATAACCTCATTTTTAGCTAGTAAGCGCCTCTGTTGATTCATTTATGAAATTCTGGTTTCGTTCTCTCTCTCTCTCTTTTTTTTTTTTTTTTTTTTTTTTTCTTTCATGTTAAAGGCTTTTCTTAGCTATCTGGAGCCCTGGTATGTCTGCTCATGTTTTAAATAACTTTAAGTTGTGTCACTGAAAGGTACAGTAGAAGTGCTATGACTATCCATAGGACGTGTTTCTGGTAAGACCTTAAGTAGGACCCCAGATGCCAGTGTCCTTAGGTCTTCCTTTACAGGTTTCTCAGTTTCCTTCAGAAAGCCTCTTCCAACTCTCCTGGAGGGAGAAGACCATCAGATTTTCCTGAGCCAAGTGAAAGAGATATATAGGTTCAGCATTTAGTATTCAGAATTCTCTGTCCACATTTAATCTTCTTAATTTTAAGTATAATACTCATGTCCTATACTATGCCTGAAGCACTCTAGTCCAGAGATCCTGTGTGAGCCACTTGAGAGAATAAAGCCTCTAATCTCTTGAATGAAGGAATGTGTCTGAGTGAGAAAAATTAAGAATATAACTGCTTCTTACACACTTTTAATCAGCTTTATTCATTCTAGATATCAGTTCTGAGCCAGAATTAGTAGATGCTACCAATTCTTAGGTTTTGGGGTAAAGAGTCTGTAGTTTATTATTTTCTCCATTGCAGGTTTAGTATTCACTCTAGCAGCCTGTGTTAGCTTAGTCCCCTTATCCAGTCATTTGTTTTCTGGGTTCCAAAATGTGTGTGCGTGCGTGCGCATGTGTGTATTTTTAAATCCTTTATTATAGTTTCAGGATGCTTTTGTGTATTATTGCAGTCTTTCTTTTAAAAGAAACTAGTTTTTCATTTTGTTTTGTTTATATTTTATTATGTATAGCTTGTATATTGGATATAAGACACAAACATGTGTGAGGGGAGGTAAGAGGACAATTTCCACCAAGTGGTTCCATGGATGAAACTCAGGTAGGTCATCAGACTTACCTGAGAGCTGTCTTACTAACCCTGCAGCCCGCCCCACCTACCCTCCCCCATTCCCTCCCTCCTTCTTTCCTTCCCTTCCTCTCACCTCCCTCTCTCTGTCTCTCTCTCTCTCCTTTTTCTTGCTTGATAATCAGCAAAGAGTTGAACTTAAAGCCTCACATATTGCAGGGTAAGGGAATGTACCCCCCACCCCCATTTTTAGTTAACAGATTTATTGAGATAATAATAGTCACAGGAAGATTTTAAGAATAGTGGGAGTGAATTATTTCAACACTTAGTTTTCCCTCAGTAGTATCTTAGAGGGAGGGGTACTGTTTAGTTTAAGACAGTCTCACTCACTATTTAGCTGTATATGTCCTGGAACTTGAAATGTAGACAAGACTGACCTCAAACTCATAGAAATCTACTGCATCTATCTCCTAAGAGCTGGGATTAAAGGCATGCCCTACCACTTTCTGTGTAATAACATTTTGCAAACTGCTACCTATAACAACCAGGCTCCAATATGGATAAATTCCACCAATTTTATTTAAATTGGCCTTACTAAACCTGCCCATTTATATATTTAGTTCTGTATAATTTTATCACATGGATAGATGATAGATTTTTATTTTTTGTTTGTTTGCATTGCATTTGCTTTTATTTAGGAAGCTTTTAAGTAATTATTTTCAATTAAAAGTAAGTGTGTGTGCGTGGTTATGTACACATTAGGTACTGTAAGCTGAACTTGGGCTCTTTGCAAGTTGACTGTCAAGAATCTGAACACTGAAACACTACAGTGATCCTTGGTTTGAGTTTTATACTGTACCAACCTCACAGGAATATGCATACATACACATCTACTTCATCACTAATCCCTGGCAACCACTATTCTGTCCTCCATCTCCATTTTTAAAATGTCTGCTGTATCAAAAGTTTTCTGAGTGAAATTACACAGTATTTTGTAAATTTAGAATAATTTTCTGGAGATTTATCCAGGTTGTTTTTTAATAACCTGGAGAGAGAGAGAGAGAGAGAGAGAGAGAGAGAGAGAGAGAGAGAGAGAGAGAGAGAGAGAGAGAGAGAGAGAGCATGTGTGGAGGCCAGGACAAGTTTATGGTGTTGGTTCTCTCTACTTTATCACTGTTTGTTTGTTTGTGTTTTTTGAGTCAGGGTTTCTCTGTGTAGCCTTGGATGTCCTGGAACTCGATCTGTAGACCAGGCTGGCCTCAAACTCACAGAGATCCATCTGCCTCTGCCTCCTGAGTGCTGGGATTAAAGACATGCACTGCCACTGCCAGGCTTCCTTTATTACTTTTGACTGCTGAGTAGTACCCTATGGTATGTAGGTGTACCACAATTTGGACTTCTTCCCTCCCTCCCTCCCTCCCTCCCTCCCTTTTCTTCTCTCTTTCTGTATACATGCACACTTGTATACATGTGTACAGATGGAAGCCAGAAACCAATGTTGGTGTCTTTGAATTTGGGAGGAGTTAGAATGAGGAGTAGGGAGTGACTATAATCAAATACATTGCATGAAATTCTCAAAAGACATAATTAAACTATTTTACAAAAGTAAAAAATGGGGCTGGGGATATAGTTGAGTAGTAGGGAGCTTGCTGGGTTCTCAGTTCTAACCCTAGAACTTAAAATCATTAGTTTTATTCAAATCCTTGTTTCCCTCTTATTTTGTGTCATGGCATTTATCACAACCTTTAAGCCAAATTTTCCTCTTAAGTGTTGGGATTACACGAGAGAGCCACCATGATTGGATTTTAAATTGGTGCTTCCTCCTTGTTGCCCAGACTGTCAGGTACAGGTGTTGTGCTGCATATTTCAGGGTGGTCCATGGACATTAGACATTAGAGAAAGCTATAGTTTACCTGTTCTGACAACTGTGTCAGCTATAATAAAAAGGTAAGATTTAGACTGGTTAGCAAGGCTAAATGAGACTAGAAACCTACCTCTAAGGGCTGAGGATGTAGTTCAGTTGGTAGAGTACTTGACAAATATGCAGGAGTCCTAGGTTCCATCTTCAACACCCTATAAAATTATATACCTGTAGTCCCAGCAGTTGGAAGGTAAAGGCAGGAAGAATGAAGTTAAAGGTCACCTTGGTCATATAATGAGTTTGGGACTAGCCTGAGCTAAATGAGATTTCAGAAAAAGAAAATAAAGAGAAGAATCTACTTTTATCTAACTCTTGGGTTTTTCTAGCTATATTTTCAGCCTGTTCTTTTGCAGTCATGTTTGCTTAATAGTGGGGAGAAAAGGATTCAAATACATAGGAGTTTTTGTTATTTGTTTGGTTGTGCTAGGGGCAAGATTTTAAAAAATCCATTATGATATGTCCATACAATAAAAGTCGTAGATTTAAGTGTATAGATTGAAAAATTTTGATAAGTGGGTGTACTTGTTCAACCACCATCCAAGCCAAGATAGAGTTGAACTCTCTCCAACCCCAAAATGTTCTCTTATGTCCTTTCTAATCACCTGCTCCATTACAATCAACTACTAACCTGATCTCTAGCACTGTAGATGAGCTTGCTAATTCTAAATTGTGTATAAAAGAATCATGCAGTGTACTTTCTGTGTCTAACTTTTTTCTCAGTTGTGTTTTATGATGATTGCTATTTTTTCCTCTTTTGGTAATGGTGCGTGGTTTCTAGTTTGGAGTTTTATAAATAAAGCTTTGAGGGCTGGAGAGATGGTTCAGTGGTTAAGAGCACTGACCATTCTTACAGAAGACCCTGGTTCAGTTCCCAGCATCCACATGGTAGCTCACAACTGTCCATATCTCCTGTTCCAGGAGATCAGACACCCTCACACAGACATACACCCAGGCAAAGTACCAGTGTAAATAAAATACAAATACATAATTAAAAAATAAATAAAACTTTGAATATCCACCTTGAACTTGCTATACATTCTAGGATGCCCTTGAATTTCTGATCATCTTGTTTCCACCTCCCAACTGCTGGGGTTACAGCTATGCACCACTAGACCTAGTTATGTGTTGAGGTGGTCATGTAAGCCAGGACTTCATGCATTCATGCATGCTAGGCAACCATCCTGTCAACAGAGCTGAGGAGTCATCCTATCATCCCTAGCCCCAAGGAACATTTAAACACACACACACACACACACACACACACACACACACACACACACACACACAGACACACAGTTGAGTAGTATCTTTATCTATAATGTGAAAAAAATGAACATAGATTATAAGCAGGATAGACCCTAATCTTGTAAACTGTTTTTCTCCTTTGTTGTCTTCATTCTACACACACACACACACACACACACACGCACGCACGCACGCACGCACGCGCGCACACACACACACACAGAGAGAGAGAGAGAGAGAGATTTTTGTTTTATTTGTGTGGGTGACAACCTTATGAGCAAACTCTCTCCTACCTTATATGAGGCAAAATCTTTGCTGCTGTGCTTCATGCTTGAGACTAGCTGGCCTGTGAGCTTACAGCCAAATTCTATCTCCCATCTTTCCACAGGAGTATTGGGGTTAAAGATGAGTGCTACCACATCTGGCTTTTTACATGCATTTCAGAAATCAAACTTAGGATGTTAGGAAGAAGAGATCCCTTGATTTAAGATGGATGGAAAGGTGATGGTAGGGAGATGGAGAGAGAGAGCTCAGCTGCCTAACTCCAGCTCTGTGGCCTCTGTGGGTACCTGCACTCACATGCACATACCCACAGACAGATACAGAGTTAAAAATAATAAAAAATAAATCTTTATTTAAGAAAAGGTGATAGTTGGTTGATGGTGGCTCACACCTTTAATTCCAGCACTTCAGAGGCAGAGGCAGGCAGATCTCTATGAGTTCAAGGCCAGTCTGGTCTACAGACTGAGTTCCAGGACAGCAAGAGCTATTACACAGAGAAACCCTGTCGGTGTTGGGGGTGGGGTGAGGAACAAAAAATGTGTTAGTAGTGAGACTTAAGATCTGGACACAGTAAGTAGAAGGCTAAAAATAACCTTTAGGTTAGTCATTGAGGAATGGAGGTGAAGGAACACTTTTAGAGTTTAAAAGTGGTTAGTGACAATAAGCAATGGGTAAGAAAGATTGGCCGAGCCATAGAGAATATGCCGAAAAAGGAGTGCATCATTGCCCAGTCAGGACTTGAGATGCCCTGCCTCTGAGCATTTAAAGTCTTAGAAACAGATCTTATACAAGATGGTTGTTACACTTTCATCCCAGAGCTCAGTAACCATCTACTTAAAACTCAGCCTTCTTATCTCCCAGGTCTCTTTGTTTTGCTTTCTTTTTAGCTGGGGATCTTTTGGCTTTTCTGAGCATCAGATGCTATTCCATTTAAATAGAGTTTATTTCTTGTTCATTCATGTTCCTTCCTTACACAGGGAAACCCTTATATAGTCTACTCCTAAAATCAGACTATGCTTACATGCTCATTATTTAGATCCTAACATGAAAAACTCAGTCCCTTCTTTCCAGCAAATTGACTCTTAAATTTTCTGTCCATCTGTGTACATTATGCACATTTTTGGAAAAGCAGAGGAAAAGAAAAGAGATGGAAAAGAATTTGCAGTGGAATGCCAGGAAAGGGGGGATAAAAATAGATGAGATGATGATAGGGCTAAAGTGATGGCTCAGTGGTTATGAGCACTGTCTGCTCTTTCAGAGAATCCAGGTCTAAGTCCCAGCTCTCCACACCAGGATCCTGTGTGCCTATTATGGCCTTCACAGGCACCATATACACACTTGGTGCACAGACATACATACAGGCAGAGCACCCATACACATTTTTAAAAGAGAAAGTAATGGTTATAAAGGAATTATGTTTTTTTTTTTTTTTTTTTTTTTTTTTGAGGTAGAATCTCACCTCTTGTAGTTCAAGCTCAAGCTCAGTGTTCTCTTGTCTCAGTCAGTCCCTTAACAAGCATGAACCACCATATTCAGTTTAGGACTTTTTAATTCATTCACTAGTTTAGAGAAACAAGGAATAGGATAGAGATGACTGAAGTCTACAGTTAGGCATTTTGAATATTAAACTTCATATATTTATTTAGTGGAATTTGAAAGATTTCTTGGTTTAACTTAAACAGGAAACAACAGCTTTAGAATGAGTGTAGGTTCAGTGTCACTGATGCTTTTTTAAGAAGTCCTCTAATAACTCACTAATCAAAATTCTATTATTATTATTATTATTATTTTTAACCTCCTAAGTGCTAAGTTTCCAAGCCTGTCCTACCATGCCCAGTTTATACTGTGCTGGAGATTGAACCCAGGGTTCTGTGCATGGCAAACCAGCACTTTTATCAGCTGAGTTGCACCCCTAGCACTAAATTTAAAAAAAAAAAAAAAAATTTAACTAATGGCCTAGGTCCTACATATCTGACCATGACTGTTCATTTCATTTATCTTTTCTGTTATTACCATTCATGCTTCATCCATATAGACTTTTTTTTCCCCCTCCTGGCTTTGCCTTAGTTGGTTCCTTAGCCTAGATGCTCCTCCCTAGGACATGACATATTCAGGTACCATCTAGAAGTGAGAGTGATGCATAGAAAATGTTTATTACAGACCTGGGGAGATAGCTCATTTGTATAAGTTTCACAACCATGAGTACACATGTCCTGCTCTAGAAGTGAAAAGGCTGGGTGCAGTGTCATGTGCTTATTATCCTTGTGTTGAAGATTTTGTATCAACCTTAACATTTACATATGAAGAGACTTAGTTTAGAAACACATCTTCAAGAACATAAAACAAGAAAAGGGGCAAAAGTTGATTTATCACTCGGATCTGTGCCATTCCAAGGCTGTGCATCTTACCAGCATGCTTGCCTGCCTGTATGATTTTATGTTAATAATATTTAGACTAAATTCTCAAACTTTACAAATGATGCTAGACAAGTAGGATTTTTTTTTTTTAAAATAGGCTTTGTAAATTTGTAGTATTGCGGGGGGGGGGGGGTTGAGACAGGATTTCTCTATGTGACCCTAGTCATCCTGGACTAGGCTGACCTTGAACTCACAGAGATCCACCTTCCTCTGTCTCCTGAGTGCTGGGATTAAAGGTGTGCACCACCAAAAATTATTTTCAGTAATTTAAGAAACAGCATAATTGAACTATAACTTGAGTTTCACATTTAGAAGCAGAGCCTAGCAAAGATTAATATCACAGGCAGATAGTGTGTGTTTGGGTGTGTGTCTGTATATCTGTGTCCAGAGGGACAGAGAATACTTAACTAAGCAAAGAAGGAAGTGAGCTTACTTTTGATGTCTAATTATCTAAGGGAGAGAATAGAAATCTATTTTTTTAAAAAGAGTACGAAGATAATTCCAAATTAGTATTGGAAGCAGATGTATCTTCTCATAATATGTAATTGTCCTGCTGACTCTGAGACAGTGTTTTAATTAGAAAAGCTGCTTGTGTGATGCATTAGTTTGAGGTAATTGCAAAAGCCATTTTGTGCTATGTGTAGTGCATGTTGAATCACTGCTTTTTTGGTTTTTAAAGTTATAGGACCATAGCCAGGTGGTGGTGGTGCACGACTTTAATCCTAGCACTTGGGAGGCAGGAGTAGGCTGATCTCTGTGAGTTCCAGGGCAGTTCAAGCTAGTTCCCAGACAGCCAGGGCTACACAGAGAAACCCTATCTCAAAAAAGATAAGATGGATGGATGGATGGATGGATGGATGGATGGATGGATGGATGGATGATAGGGGGCCATTGTTATACGGGAGAAATTAACAGTGAAGGCTAACTTGGACTTTACTATAGTACTGGCAGTAAAAGTCAGGTAGTGTATGTGTACCACACATCTGAACATGCCATGGTGTATGTATGGATGTCAGAGGACACACTTACATATTGGTCTTTCGTTTTCACCTTGTTTTGAGACAGGGCCTCCGTTGTTTGTTTGACCAGGTTAGCTGGCCTTCAAGGTTCCAGGGATTCCCATCTTTGCCTCCTATCTTGTCCTATGAGTACAGACTCCTGTTACTATACTTGACACAGGTCCTCACATCTGCACCTCAAGTGTTTTACCCACTGAGTCATCTCTCAGCCCTAAGGTTTTTGTTCTTGGTTTTGTAGATAGGTAGTTGAAAATGGACAGCTAACTATCTATCTATCCTAGCTATCTTGCTCTCACGCCCACTACATCCCTCCCCCCTTTTTTTCTTTCTTTTTTTTTTCCTTTCTTTTTTTTTAGTATATAGTGTTCTGCATGTATATATAATTGCAGGCCAGAAGACTGCATCATATTACAGATGGTTGTGAGCCACCATCTGATTGCTGGGAATTGAACTCACGATCTCTGGAAGAACCCTCTGGAAGAACAGCTAGTGTTCTTAACCACTGAGCTGTCTATCCAGCCCCTCTCCCCCACACACTTTTCTTTTGAGACAATTTCTTATATAGCTCAGGCTAGCTTCAAACTCCATGTCTAGTGGAAGCTATCCTTGAAGCTGCCTCTTCCTGCCTTTATGTCCTGTATGCTGGAATTGCAAGTGTGAACCACTCACTACATGTGGCTTCTAGCTTCATCTTGAACATATTTTAGTAGAATGAATTTATTTAAATGATTCACAGCTTACAATTAAATGTGAATAAAGGAAACACACTCAAAAAAAAGAGTGAAGAGTAGGAGAGATGGTGTTTCCCAGTTATCCTGGATAACCCTTACTGCAGCACACATATTCTGAACTGCCTTTTAGAACTGGTAGAGGCAGGTTATGTGAAACCCACAGAGTATAAAACTTAGGTGTATGGAATTCCATTCTGCTGGATGCTACAATCTACTTTGAGATTTGGGTGTTGTCTGTTAGTGACACTCAGCAGCAGGCAGCCTAACAACACAGTTGATGGAACAGAAGACTTTAGTGCTCAGCTTCCAGAAATTTGACTGCTTTAGGAGGAGTGAAAAATTAGGATTCTTTAGTATGTGTTAGCATCTATAGCACATTCAGAAGAAGAAAGGAAAGGAGCTGTTTGAGTGTTGTGAGAAAATATAGATTTATGTTTATTTTTTTAGACATTTATTTTATGTGTGAGTGTTTTGCTCACATATATGTCTATGTATCATGTGCATTCTGTAATTAAGTTATGGGTGCTGGGAATCAAACCTGGGTCCTTTGCAAGAGTAGCCAGATCTCTTAACCATTGAAGCCATCTCTCCAGCCCAAGAGAAAATATTTGTAAACAATATATTTTAAATAAATATTAAAAATTATTTAAGTAAAGTGAACATCTTATACTTTTATGTGTATGAATGTTTTGCCTGCATGTATGTCTGTGTATCATGCATTCAGTGCTAGGCCAGGAGAGAGCATTGGATCCCCTGTGACCATAACTACTCTAGGTGGTGATGAGCCCCCATGTTGGTACCGGGAATCAAACCCAAGTCCTGGAATAGCAGCCAGTGGGTGCTTTGAATGTTTAGTAATCTCTCCAGCTCCCTTTTAAAGATTTTTAAAAACAGGCTTTTGTTATCTACTCTTTTAGTAGGGCTAATGTAGATTGGTACTTCTGTTAAAGAGATCATTAGTCAATTAAAAACTTTACCAAGGCAGTTTTCTGAACATTGTGGACTAATTGTGATAAGATTTGTTTTTCCTCCCCCACAGACAGTTTTAAACATACAGAAAAGTTGAGAAAAGTAAATTTGTTACCTCAGACCTAGATTGAACAAATAGTTATGCCATATTTACTTTACATGTGGCACAGGGTAAGAACAATAGCTGTTTGTTTATGAATTTCTTTTTACATTCCAACCACAGTTCTCCCCCACTCACCTCCTCCCAATGGGTAAGGTCTACTATGAGGAATCAACAAAGTCTGGTACATTAAACTGGGGCAGAACCAAACCCCTCTCTCATGTATTAAGGCTGAGCATGACATCCCACCATAGGGAATGGTCTCTAACAAAGTAGCTCATGTTTCAGGGATAGATCCTGGTACTACTACCAGGATCCCCTCAGATAGTCCAAACTTCACAACTGAATGGTCTCCCACATTCAAAGGGCCTAGTTCCACCCCATATGCTGGCACTGTTCTAGGTACTATGAATGCATTCAAGACTGTTACATAATGGTTGTTCAATTGTGTCTTGTATAGTAAGCTAAGAGGTAAAGGAAGCTGTAACCAGGTCATGCTTTTCTAATTAACTGCCTTTAGTTTAGAGTTGCAACCTTGTGGAATGGAGACTTTTCTAATTTGCTAAAAGAAGTCTCACAGACCTATGACAGACCCTGACTTCAGCCCAAAATCATTGAACATATGTCCCATTCTGGGAATGAGAGGT
Organism: Phodopus roborovskii; assembly: GCF_943737965.1. NCBI lineage: Eukaryota > Metazoa > Chordata > Mammalia > Rodentia > Cricetidae > Phodopus > Phodopus roborovskii. The sequence goes on along the minus strand of NW_026125262.1, from coordinate 16,526 downwards.
GAAAAAAAGTAAGTAATTTGGTATAAAATAAATTATATGGGGCCAGAGAGATGGCTCAGTGGTTTAGCCTAAAGACTGAGTTCAGTTGCTAGAACAGACCTAATGAAAGGAAGATTCAACTCCTACAATTGTCTTCTGAACTTTCTGTGTGACCATGATATGTGCACATACTCTGTAAGTGTCATAAAATTTTAACAATTATGTGGAATGTTAGACAATAACAAATGTTATGGAGAAATGTAGGTGGGAGTGATTTATTTTGATTGCAAGTCCAGCTCTTAACAGCTGAGACCTCTCTCCAGCCCTGGTTGTGTAATTCATAATGTAAGTATTCAGGAAAAGGATTCCCAGAGGTGGGGTCACTTCTGTTTGCAGTCCTATCAAGGCCTTTTCCTCTTCAGCCTTTTGTACTTGATATATTTTCTTTAGATTTCTTCCCCTCAACCCTGCCCAATTTTTTCCTGGCTTTTTATCTTCTAGGCTTGCCTATTTAGCATTTAATTTTGCCTGTGAATATTGCTTCACTGTGTTCTAGACAGCATTGTACTGGGGTTTTAGTGTAACCCATACATAAAGTGACTATTAACTTTATTATCATTGGGGTTTTAAAGACAGTGTCATATGATCCAAGCTGGTCTAGAACTCATAGGGGTCCTCAGTACTGGGATTATAGGTATGTACTATCATATCTGTTCCAGCAGACTTTTAAAGTCAAGGTTATTATTGAAAATCCAGGATATTCTGGGCTTGTGACTTAATGGTGAATGTGGGGAAATGAGGATACTGATACCTGAACATTATCCTTCTTAGGGACTTGTGAATAAGAGTATTCCTTTCATAGGTTTCTATCCTCTGTCCTCACAAAAGACCATCAATGTTTACTGATACTATTTCAAATTCCCTGTTGACTAAGAAGATGACATTTAGTGTTTTAGCTCTTTTATGCTAATTTCTTTTGGCACCCAGGGTCACATTTGAGAATTGACTTTCTTAGTTTTTTTTTTGGTCAGATTTTAATCTTATTTTTTTTTTTCTTTTTTCTTTTTTATTTCTTGTCTATGTTACACTAAGGATATAATTTGGGAAAGGAACCTACAAAGATTAATAGAGGTTCTGTCTCACCACTTGTTGGCCCAGCACATACATGTTTCTGATCAATCACTGATCTTAGTATTTAGTATTTTTGGATGATCATATCCCAGTATTGTGCAAGCACAGATTCTGCCCAAGGACTCCAAAAGCTAAATCACACACTTAATCTGTGCTTTTCTTCCTCCCTCACCTTATTGGTGGCTACAGGGAAGAATGTGTAAGCAAGAGGAAAGCCAGACTGTGATACTTCTGCTGCCTGGGAGTTCAGGTGCCAGGTTTTGCTGCTTTGTGCAGCTGCCATAAATAACCTGCTCTCATCAGGTCAAAGATGACAAATTTCCACATGGTTGCACGTTCCTTTCCTCTTTGCCCTGATGCTGCCTCTCTCTTTCTCTTTCACTAATTGCTGAGCAATTGCTAGTGCAATTAAAACAAGTTGTGTCTGCAGCCTCTATGGTCTGCTGTCCGTGCTCTCTCTCTGAGGTCTTCATCTTAACTGCTAGGGATGGGTGAACATCTGATTTTGAAGCAAGGAGTGAGAAGCACCCAGGGCTGCAATTAAATGAGTTTCTATAAAAGCAGCAGCGTGCAGAGTTGGAGTTCTTTGGACTCTAATCATTTTAATAAACCAACCCCTATCCCTCCATGTGTTGTTCAGTAATGAGCCTTGTATTTGGCAGCACAGTGTATAGAAATGATTCCTGCTTGACTTGTTATGGTTGATGATATAGAAAGTGCTTTTCATTTTTACATAGTGTCTTAGGATTTCTGTTGCTGTGAAGAGACATCATGACCATGACAACTCTTATAAAGGAAAACATTTAATTGTGGCTTGCTTACAAGTTCCGAGATTCAGTCCATTGTTGTCATGATGGGACATGGCTGCAGGCTGGCAGACATGGTGCTGGAGAGGTAGCAGAGTGTTCTATATCTTTTAGGGAACAGGAAATGAACTGAAACATTGGCCATGGCTTGAGCTCATCTCCACACTTCCTCTAACAAGACCACATCTACTCCAACAAGATCATACCTCCTAATAATGCCATTCTCTTTGGGGGACATTTTCTTTTAAACCACCACACCTAGGAAACAACATGAATGACAGTCTCAATGTGCAGAAGAGTCAAAACCAAACCCAAGGGATTCTTTGGAAAATAAGAATCTAGAGTTAAGAGGGATATAGGAATATAATAACTCCATTGGTTTCAATCACACACACACACACACACACACACTCTCCCTCTCTCCCTCCCTCCCTCTCTCTCTCTCTCTCTCTCTCACACACACACACACACACACACAAACACAAACACTTAAGAAAGAAAACAGATTAATTTCTTGAAACTGGAACAGTAAGAAAACAGATTCTTGGGCTAGAAAGATGGCTCATTGCTTCAGAGCATTGGCTGTTTTACCAAAAGACCCAGGTTCAAATCCTAGCACCCATATGACATCTAATTACTATCTGCAACTCTAGTTCTGGGGACTGTGATGCTCTCTTCTGGCCCCTTTGGGCACTAGGCACACATGTGGTACACAAACATTTGAAGGCAAAACACCCACACACACAAAATAAAAACAAATCTTTTTTTTTTTTTCACACAGGGTTAGGGTGTGGTCCTCCTTACCTGCTAAGATTAAAACTGTGCACCATACCTGACTTAAAAATAATCTGTTTTTGTTTTTCAAAACAAGGTTTCTCTGTGCAGCCCTGGATATCCTGGAAGTCACTCTGTAGACTAGACTGGCCTCAAACTCACAGAGATCCACCTGCCTCTGCCTCCTGAGTGCTGAGATTGATGGCATGCACCAGCCACCTCCCCAGCTAAAAAATAATCTTAAACAGAAAGAGTAAACAAATAAACATAAAACCAGATTTCCCCTTAGGGCCTTGTTAGAATTACAGCCCTGCCAGTGTTCTCATTGTAGTCTATGAAAAACCATTTCAGACTTCATTTTGTTGTGGTTTGTTTGTTGCAGGGTGTTCTGTAGTCCTCCAACTCACTGTGTAGCTTAGGATAGCCTTGAACTTCTGATCCCCCTTCCTCTACTTCTCAAGGACTGGCATTTTCAGGCATGCTAGGCAACTAACTATTAAGTGAGCCACATTTCCAGAACCTTTTCAGACTCTTAAGTTCCAGAACTATATGTTAATAAATTTATGTGACTTTAAGACACTAGCCTTTTGGTAATATGTTTGAGTGACAATAGGCAATGTATGCGGCTATAGACTTATCTTTCATGTATCTTCAAATGGAGTCAAATCAACTCTCTTATGCCTTTTTATTTATGCCTGAAGAGTACATTTTCCTACTTCTTGTTTACTAGGCAACAAACTCTGTTCTTTTTAATTTAGAACTAGAGTTTTTCTTTGTTTTGGGGACTAGAGAGATGACTCAGGAGTAAAGAATGTGCACAACTCTTGCAGAGTCCTGGGGTTTGTAGACATATGTTTATGTCCCGCCAGGTCCCTCAGCCCTTTAGCCCCAAATGAACACGCAGAGGCTTATATTAATTATAAACTATTTGGCCAATGGCTCAAGCTTCTTATTGGCTAGCTTTCTCTTCATTATTAGCCCATTTCTATTAATCTGGGTATCTCCACGTGGTATTAGCCCATTTCTATTAATCTAGGTATCTCCACATGGTCTTTGCTTACCGGAGAAAGCCCAGGTCTCTTTCTTCCTAGGCAGTTACATGGCGTCTCGTTTCAACTCATGCTCTGTGTTCTCCCTAGAATTCTCCTTGTCTGGTAACGCCACCTATATGGTTGAGTCTCACCTGTCCATTGGCTGAAACAGATTTATTCATCAACGAATAAGAGAAACACATATACACAGCACACAGAAGGACATACCCCTTCATCTCCTCTTTTCTGTCTAAATAAAAAGTTTTAACTTTAACAGTAAAATTTTATATAACAAAACAGTTATCAAGCAAGAACTATAGCTAACACTATTTAGTCCACTAATATTTGACAAATTCAAAGAAAATATTCTACCATCTATCCTATCTTTGTGAGTCTAAAATTTTATGTGTAACTTAATCTCTTATCATAACTGAGGAAAACCATAACCATAACTATCTGTCTTCAACTCCCTCAAAAACCCCAGAAGGATAATAATATAGACTCTAGAATTGACAGAGACATCTTGCTGCCTGGACAATCACCCAGAGTTCCTCTGTAATGTTGGAGCATCCCTCTTGAGCTTATAGGCCCCACGTGTCTGGCAGACTTTTTTTCTAAAGAAGGAACCTTGAAGGACTATCCTGTCCCTTGGCAGGTTCAGCAGTCACTTTTCTTTGTAACCTGCTTGTTTAGTTTGAACAGCATTTGGTCAAGCAGATATAGAAGAAAATGCTGAGAGATCAGAGAAGGAGCAAGCCATACTTTAACATCTTTGGTCTCAGCAGACAAGAGAGTGAGTTCCCATTTCTCCTTGCTTATATCCTGTTTCCACCTAGCTATCTCATTTCCTGTCTGTCTGTACAGGCCTCTAGACCTCTTATGGTTAGCTAGTGGCAAGTGCCATTCTCTGTCAGACAGGCTTTATCTGTACAAGCAAAATATCACCACAGGGGTTTAGTGCTCAACACCTACATTATGCCCATGATCACTTTTCTCCAGCTCCTAGTCTAAAAATCCCAATTTTCTTGCTTGACTGGAATGTTAGATTACACATATGTGCCAATATGCCTTTCAGCACCTAATGTTCTGATACATGAGAGCCTGTATCAGTACATTCAGATCTCCATATTTGTGGGTTTCACATCTGTGGATCCAGCCACCCAAAGTTCAAAAATATTTGGGGTAGAGAACTTCAGAAATTAAAAACAAAAACAAATATATTTTGAGTTGTCATATACTAGGTCCTCCTGCTGAATTCATGTGAAGTGATGTGTATTATATTTGATCTGAAATATAGGAGGAGCTAGGCAAGGCGGCACACTTGTAATCCCAGTACTCAGGAAGATTGATGCAAGTTCGAGTCCAGCCTGGTCTATATAGTGAGTTTTGGGCCTGTGCCAGGGCTGCATTGAGACCTTGTCTTTTTTTTTTTTTTTTTTTTTTTTTTTTTTTTTAAAAGGTACACTGTTTTATATGAAGACTTTAGCATTTTTGGATTTGTATAGTAGATGAATGAACTGTAACTAATCCTCCACAGATATGGAGGGGGCGACTTACTGCTTTCTTTTTATTGCTTGATTCATGTTCTTTATCACTTAACATATTTGGTTTGTCCATTCATTACTTTGTAGTCTTTTTGACTATGACAAATAATACTGCTGTGAGTTTTTGTGTAGCTATGTGCCTTTAATTCTCCTAAGCATATTCTTAAGGGTGGAAGTAACTGGCTTTAACTTTGTCAGGTGCACCATTTTATATTCTCATCAGAAATTTCCAAGCATACTGTTCCAGTTCATTTAATTGTCAACTGATACAACATACAGTCATTTTTGAGGGAAGAAAGCCTTGATTGATGTATCTAGATCAGATTGGCTTGTAGACCTATCTGTGAGAGGATTGTTTTGATCATTTATGTGGGGACCCAGCCCAGTCTGCACAGTGCTACTCCCTGGACAGTTGGCCCTGGGATGTTTAAGGAAGCTAGCAAAGCAAGAGTCTGCAAGTGAGGAAATGAACAGTGTTTCTCAATAGTTTCTTCTTCAGTTTCCTATTTTGGGTTCTTGCATTGGCTTTCCTCAGTGGTGGATGTGACCTGTAAGTATAAGCCTAAATTACTCCCTACTTACTTACGCCCCCTGCCTGCACCTCCTCCCTCACTTTTGGCCATTCAGCTTTTTATTAGAATAGTCCAGTGCCTTAGGCAGGCAAGGTAAAACAACACATTTTTACATAATTAAACAAATGCAGCACATCTTTACATAGTTAACACCATCTTTTAGCTAATAATCATCCAAATGGCTTTGAAGTAGAATCTTGTTAAAGTGATTTTGATTTTAGACTTTAGCATTCTGAGCATTTTAGATGTTTAATACCTGTTTGTATTTCTTCTTTAGAAAAATACCTGTTTAGATCCCGTGCCCAGTTTTATTTGGTTTGTATTTTTATTGTTGAATTATATGAGTTCCTTGTGCATTTTGGATGAATGTCCTTTGTCAGATTGATGAATTTCAAAGATTTTTTTTTTTTCTGATTGTCTTTTTTTACTTTAATAGTTCTTGACATTTTAATCCTCATCATTCTGGACCTTTCGGTGGGTTTAATTCCCCTAACCTTTTATGTACTCCTTTGTGTTGCTTCCAGAATACTATGTTCTAATTTTCTTTTCTTTTCTTTTTTTTTTTTTTTCACTCTCCTTAATGTGTACTTCAACTCAGTCTCCTTTGTAGCTTACTTTTAAACCCTCCAGCTTCTCAGCATTGATGTACTTGCCCCAGAGCTCAGTTCTCAGGTACAGTCTTTATCTGCTCTGCTCTCATTTATATGCTGACAGCTTGAAAGTCACTATAAGTCTCGTATATTCATCTGCCTACTTGACATTTTCACTTAGATATCTGATAGGCATTTTGAACAAAATGAATACAAAAGACAGACTCCAGATATTCTCAAAACCCAGTCTTTCCTCAATACATTTCTATCAGCTTGAGCTGGAGAATTATGGCTAATCCTTATTTCCTGGTGCCACCACCCATTCCCCTAGCAAAGCCTACTGACCACCAGTGTTTAATATATTTTTGAATCTAGCCTGATTCCAGGCTACTTCAGGTCTAAACCACCATTTGCCCTCCTCAGGACAGTTGTAACAGCCCTTAGCTTCCTTGTGTTTAGTGCCCTAGAGCCTTTTTTCAGAGTAGCTATTGCAATAATAATTTTTTTTTTCTTTTGGTTTTTCAAGACGGTTTCTCTGTATGACCCTGGAACTCTCTCTGTAGACCAAGCTGTCCTGGAATGCAAAGAGATCCACCTGCCTCTGCCTCCCAAACGTAGGAATCAAAGGTGTGCACCACCACTGCCTGGCCCAAGCTTCAGAAGTGGCAAGGTGGCTGGCTGCTTCACAGCTGAACAGGCAGCTGAACAATTCAAATGAATAGCCCAAGCAAGAACAAAGTAGACAGTAGAGGATGAGAGAATAGAGAGCTAGGCCTATAAAGAACCAGGGGAAAGGAAATCACAGCTCTGGTCACTGGAAGAGGTCAAAAGAATTGTCAAATCAATCGTTAAGGGACAAAGGTCTCTGACACCCTAGGCTGGGAACTATAACACAGGCCACTATCATTCACCTTGGTAGCTAGGCCAGACTGGGATCTGCAACCTGAGCTGCTGCTGTCAAGGGCTAAGAAATAATTGTCTTCTAGAATACAAAGCTATAGCACTTCCAGAATTAGGGATCTGTGCAAGAGTTGTCACATTAGATCTAGGTACCATGGCTACTACTTCTACCTGCGTGCTACCACCATTTGAACAGCAGCTGCTTCTTGTCTGGCCATGTTTTCTATGCTATCGCATATTAGTGTCCACCACCCCACCCCTGTGTGTGTGTGTGTGTGTGTGTGTGTGTGTGTGTGTGTGTGTGCGCGTGCGTGCGTGCACACACGCGCACACACGTGTTCTCACGTACACACATGTGCATCCAAGCAGGTCGGTGGGTGGGTAGGTAGGTAGGTAGGTAGGTAAGTTAGTGTTGCCAACTTGACCCATCTGGAAAGACATTTTCAGTGAGAGATTGTGCAATGAGCAGTCCTGTGGGCATGTCTGTGCTGATTTGTCTTAGGTTACTAGTTGCTGGAAAACCCAGCCCAGTGTGAGTGGCACTATTCCCTAGGGGTAGTGGGTATCTAGCTGTGTAAAAGTGGAGAAATTGATCTGAGCACAAACAAATGAACATGTATATATGGTTGGCCCCAAAATTAGTGCTGAAATAGGCATACTCCACCACTGCCCTGCTAATATCTTTCCTTCTAAGAAAAGGATTACTGGGCTGGCAGTGACACTGGGGGAGGCAAAGGCAAGTGGATCTTTGTGAGTGAGGTCAGCCTGGTCTACAGAGCAAGTTCCAGGACAGCTAGGATGACAGAGAAGAGATACCCTCTGTCAAAAAATCAGAAAAGGAAAAAAAAAAAAAAAAAAAAAGAAGAAGAAGAAGAAAAGGGTTATGGGAGGAAAGTTGGAGGGGTGCCTGTAAACAAATTTCTCATCTTGATTTGACCCACAACTTAAATTTTTTTATTAGTTTTCTTTAATGTTAACCTTTTCATGTTCGGTTAGTAGAGGGCCAAAGTTGTGGCTCAGGTGGTAGAATGTTTGCCTAGGATACGAAAAATTCTGGATTCCATGCCAAACACCTCATAAAACAGGGCATATGTGGGAAGTTGAAGCAGGAGGATTAAATGTTCAAGGTCATCCTCAGCTACATCTCACTATAAAGCTATCTGAGTCCCACTCTCCATCCCCCCCCCAATAAAATGTATGTTGTAGGCAAAGAAGTATCTAACATTGTGCAAGGTATGACTTCTATTAGTTCCAGAATAATGTTTTTCTTCAAAATAATTTTCTTTGCTTTCTGACTTTTTCCTCTATGAGTTATCTCTTTGTATTATTTTCTAGAACATATTCCAGAAGGAAAACCCTTTGCTGTTTATTCAGTATTTTAGGAGGCAATGTGCCTCCTAAACAGAAGACAGCAAAATTATAAGAAGTGTTTCATTGTTTAGAGAAGCTGAAGAATTAAGTTAATCTTACCTCCCCCAGTTGTTGCAATGTCAGCCTTGCCTGTACATTCAGTGCCCCAAGGTCAAGGAGGATAACTTGGTTTTCTTAGTTTTGAATTACGAAATATGTCCCATACTGTTTCACCAGTTAATTGGTATTATCAACTTAATTTTTTTCCCTTTATGTTGAGTACATAATAATGTTTTAAATATGACCAAGAGTACAGTTAATGACAATATGAGCACCTATCTTGTGTTATACATGCTGGTTAGTTTTATGTCAACTTGACATAAGCTGGAGTCATTTAGAAAGAGGAGCTCTCAATTGAGAAAATGCCTCCATGTGATTGGCCTATAGGAAAGTCTGAAGGATATTTTTGTGATTAATGTGATTTAAACCCAGCACTCAGGAGGCGACACAGGTGGATCTCTGTGAATTCGAGACCAGCCTGATCTACAAAGCAAGTTCCATGACAGCCAGGACTACAAAGAAACCCTGTTTTGAAAAACCAAAAAGGGGGGAGGGGGAGTTGGTCAGACTGAGCAAGCCAGTAAACAGCACTCCCTCCATGGCCTCTGCATCAGCTCCTACCTCCAGGATCCTTCCTTGAGTTTCTGCCCTGACTTCCTTGGATGAAGGACTATACGCTGTAGAGTAATGTTAAAGCCTTTCCTCCCCAAGTTGCTTTTAATCCTGATGTTTTATCACACTAATAGAAAAATCTTAAGATATATTCAAATCTGTCTCCCCTATCTTTGCACCCTCATTCTTAAAAGAAATAGACCCAAAAAAAAAAAAAAAAAAAAAAAAAGTACAGATAAAAGAAGAAGGGCCACCCATCTATCAGTATTTGGGCAGCACAAATTGACTATGATGGAGAAGGCGAAAACAGTGTTAGGAAAGGAAGATGGATAGATCTTTGAGATGTTAGGAGAGGAAGGGTAAATTAATCAAAATCATCTTCTAAATTCTCTTTTGGGGGTTTGGAGTTCAAGACAGGGTTTCTCTCTGGCTTTGGAGGCTGTCCTAGAACTAGCTCTTGTAGACCAGGCTGGTCTCAAACTCACAGAGATGCTAGTGCTGGGATTAAAGGCGTGCACCTAGCCTAAATTCTCATTTCTTTATACATGTACAGCACTGTGAGCCATGTGGCAAAACACCAAATTATTTCATTACCATCTTAACAAGTTCAGACTTTCCATCCAAAGGAAGAGTGCATACTTATATATTTAGATGGGATTCTCAACAGCACATTCATTCTCCTTGGTTACAGGCATCCAAATAGAAGTGACTTAGTACTTTTGTCACAGGGCTTTAAGAACATGAACTTTCCAACTAGGTGGTGGTGGCTCACGCCTTTAGTCCCAGCACTCGGGAGGCAGAGACAGGCAGATCTCTGTGAGTTCGAGACCAGTCTGGTCTAGTAGAGTCAGGGCAGGCTCCAAAGCTACAGAGAAACATTGTCTCCAAAAAAAAAAAAAAAAAAAAAAGAAGGTGATGATGCACTTTTGTACTTTTTTTTTTTTTTTTTTTTTCCTTTGTAGCCCCTAGCTGTCCTGGAACTCTCTGTAAACCAGACTGGCCCCAAACTCAGATCCACCTGCCTTCTGCCTCCCAAGTGCTGGGATTAAGGGCATGTGCCATTACTGTCTGGCTTCACTTTTATTTTCTTCGGGAAATTAGAAAAGAAAATTTCTTCGATTTATAGTTATACTAATACCATCACTTGAGTAATGAAAGGGATGGGTACATTGGTCTGTTATAATGAAACAGACTGGTAGAATTAAAACTATTGACATTTAAAAGCATGGATTTCTGTCCCATGTACTTACTAGAAATGTATAAATACTTATTCTCTTATGGACTGGTTTCTCTGTTGCTGTATTTCTATTTTTATGTAGTTTCTTTTTGGTTCTTGCATGTATATGCTTGCTATTTCACTTTTGCTTCTTTTATTATAATGGGGGGAGGGTAGTATGCATGTTTACATTTCTGAGCACCACACCAAGTGTGGAGGCCAAAGGGCAACTTCATAGAATTTGTTCTCTGGCTTCCTTTACAGGAAGTCCAGGGTTGAACTCAGGTCACCAGAAATGCACAGCAAGTATCTTTACACTCTGAGCTCTGAGTCATTCTATCAGCCCCTACTTTTTTTTTTTTTTTTTTTAAACTTGCTTTCTTATTTTTATTTTTATTCATTCAAACCAAACCAGTTTGGTGGCTAGAAATCATAAAATGAATCATAAATGAAAACAAATGAGAAGAGCTTTAGAACTAGGCTGTGATACTAGAAATGTAAAAATGATTAAAAAAATAAACCCTCTTAGTATTTCATAGGTTGAAAGATACTATCTCATTGTCTGAATAAATGCATCTAAGCTATTTGGACATTTATTATATTAAAAATACAGTAATCTCTCTCTGGAGCTCAAACATGTGTTCATTCAGCACCTGTCATGCTTAGACTCCTAAAACCTGATCTTAGTCCAAAGCCATTGATCACTTACTGACTGTATCTTACTCATAATTTCAAAAGGGCTTCTCATTCTGTGTTTTGTTTTTATACAGTGTTAAAAACCAGTCCCAATGTCTCAAGACTGTAATCCCAACAACTAAGGAGGCTGAAGCAGGATTGAGAATTCGAGGCCTTTGAGGGTTACAGGTTGTGTTCAAGGCTGTCCTAGATAATTTACCAAACCTAATCTCAAAATAAATATTAAGAACAGAACCAGTGATATAACTGCTTGCCTGGCATACATAAGGACTGAGGTTTACTCCCTAGTATCATAGTCAGTCATCAATCAATAAAATTTACAGAGAATACAGTACTAATGTTTTATTAAACTCATAATAAAGATATCAAGGCTGGACTGGAAAGATGGCCTAGCCATTAAAGAATAGGCCTTAAATGCTGGACAAGTAATTATCGCCAAGAGGGTAGGAATCAGCTCTTTCTCCTCCACTCCCCCATGTGAGTTCTGGGGAACAAATTCAGGTCATCAGGCTTGGCAGCAAAATGTCTTTACCACTAAGCCCACTCATAGCCTCTAAATATCCAATTCTTTCTCAGTGTGGTAGCATATGCTTGTAATCTCAGCACTTGGGCAAGAGGGTTGCAGAGAGTTCCAAGCCAGCCTGGTCTACCTAATGAGTTCCAGGCCAGCTAGGGTCATGTAGCAAGACTGTCTCAAAACATAAAAATTAATTAATCCCAATCTAACTTGTTCTTAGTCTGAATTTGGTACTGATATCTGATCCATGTATCAAACAAGAGTACTAAATGCTTTTCATATAATTTTTAAATTTTCTCTTTATCTTTACTTTATGTGCATTGGTGTTTTACCTGACATGTCTGTGTGAGGGTGTCAGGTTCCTTGGAACTGAGGTTACAGACAGTTGTGCATGTGGGCGCTGGGAACTGAATCGTCGTCCTCTGGAAGAGCAGTCAGTGCTCTTAACTGCTGAGCCATCTCCAGCCCCCACTTAATTCTTATAATACATGCCAGTATGGTTTTCATCTTAGTGAAAACACTGGGCTTAAAAAGAAGTTAGATGACTTGCTTAGGAGTACACAGCAAGTAGTGAAGGAGTCACTGAACATAGGTGGCTTTTTGTTTCTTCATGATTATCTCTTTTAAGCTTTTTGAGACAGGGTCTCACTATGTAGCTTTGGCTATCTTGGAATTCCCTCTGTAGACCAGGCTGGCCTCAAACTCACAGAGATCCACCTGCCTCTGCCTACTGAGTGCTGGGATAAAAGACATGTACCACCATGCCCAGCTTAATTTCTTTCAGAGTATCAATCAGATCCATCCCCTCTACTCTTGTCTAAAGTGTTACATTTCAGGAGTATAGTTTTATGTGAGATTTTCCTTTCTCTAGGGTTAAATTTATAAATAAAATTAATTTTAAAAACTCATGTTGAAAATAGACTCAAACCTTGATACATTGCAGGGAATTTGGCAAGAAAAGCTTATCCTTTCAGAAAGCTCTTGATGTTATTCACTGTTAAGTGTCACAGGCAAGTGTCAGTGAAAACTGAGACTGATGGTGCTGGTGTAAAATTAGATGTGATCTGTCAGTACTCATGATACAAGCCTGTTATCCTAGCTATTCTGGAAGCCAAGGTACAAATGTCACAAGTTCAAGGCCAGCCTGGGCAATTTAGCAGGACCCTGTGCCAATTTAAAAAAGGAAGGAAGGAAGGAAGACCTAAAAACAGGATAAATGAACAGCATCAAAAAATATGTGGCATGTTTCTAGTTTGCTAGAAAGTGGAAGGGCTAAGTTTGGGCTAATATCAAGAGAAGTTGGAGAGGAAAAGAAAATACAAAGTTAAAATACTTCTGCCTTCCAACTACTTGCTGTTTAGAAATAACTAAACTTGACAGACAGTGGTGATATACAACTTTGATCCCAACACTGAACAGCCAGGCTGAGGCAGGTGGATCTCCTAAGTTAGAGGCTAGCCTGATCAACAGAGTGAGTTCCAGAACAGCCACGGCCACACAGAGAAACCCTGTCTCAAAAAAGGAAAAAAAATAAACAAACACCTGCGAGGCATAATGGCTCACACCTGTAATCCCAACTCTCAGAAGGCCTTAACAGGAGGATGGCTAAAAATGCCAGGCCAGTCAGGACTGCCTAGCATGACCCAGCCTCAGAAACGGAAATTGGGAGAAAGGATCAAGCTACTTGTGTGTAAAGAATTCCAGACTTTCTTTGGTCTCGCTTTGTAGGGACTCTGACTCTGCTCAATATTCAAGTTTTCAGGGCCTTAACTGTTTGAATATTATCTATGAAATAACACAGTTCATGAATATGAGAGGAGGGGCCATCAGACAAATCAGTCTGTGTGTGTGTCTGTGTTTTGGATACTGTTAGCCTGGGAAATGAATCCAGAACCATTGTGGAACTGCTTCAGCAAAGATAAACCATAGTTTTGTGAATGTTAATTTCCATGTGACAGCCAGACATTTTCCTTAGAAGCTTATAACTCCAACATGCATAGGTTTAGGAAAAAATGTGATGGGTTTAGGTCTACCAACTAAAAGGAAATAATGGAAGATTTAGCCCGATTCTCTCTTTTAAAAGTTGAGTAACTCTTATGGGGGGGGGTGTCTCAGAGAGACAAAGGCCAATTTTCTTTAAATAACTCCAGACAGCTTGACATCTTTGTCAGTGGAGGGAACAAATTATACTGTATATTCAGAAAGGACTCCCTCCCCGCCCATCCCTTCATCTCTTTCCCCCTCCCTCACGGTGTGTAGATGTGAGATCAGAGGACAACCTCAGGTATCCCCCATCTTCCACTTCGATTGAGACTTAGTCTCTGCTGGTTTTCTACTATGTACACCAGGCTAGTTGGCCAAGCTTCCATCAGTTCTCCTGTTTCAACCTCCCCATCTTCTAGAAGACATGCTGGTTTTACAGCCTTTCCCAACCCTCTCTAGCTTTTGCATGGCTTCTAGGAATCCAAACTAAGGTCATCAGGCTTATACAGCTAGTACTTTATCCACTAAGCTGTTTCCCAGCTCAGCTTTGAGCGGGGTGTGGGGGCAGGAGGTGAGAGGTGTGGAGGGGGTGAAACAGGGTTTCTCTGTGTAACAGTCCTGGCTGTCCTAGAATTCACTTTATAGACCAGGCTTGCCTTGAACTTACTGAGAGCCACCTGCCTCTGCTTCCCAGCCAGCCCAGCCCTTCTTGAACAAAGTGTTTCTTGGAATGGAAGGTTGTAGAAAATTGACCCTAGTTGTCTAGTAAGGGTTTTTATTGCTGTGAAGAGACACCATATCCACAGCAGCTCTTATAAATGAAAACATTTAGTTGAGAGGACTCTTACAGTTTCAAGGATTCAGTCCATTATCATGGAGGGGAGCATGGCAGCATGCATGCAGATGTGATACTGAGCTAAGAGTCCTACATCTTAACTCAGAGATAACAGGAAGTCAACTGACTGTCCGCCTGAGGGAAGCTTGAGCAAGAGACCTCAAAGCCCACCCCCCATAGTAACGTACTTCCTCTAACGGCCACACCTCCTAATAGTACCACTCCCTTTTGGGGCCATTTTCTTTCATACCACTCACTAGTTTTGTAGTAGTTCAATACTCATCACAGTATTTTTATGGTTGAAAAATAGTAATAGTCACTTGAATTCAGTAAATAACTTTTGATTAGCTGCATTGTTGGTTTGTTTTATCATGTTTGTTTGTAAATATGTGTATGGATGCATGTGTGGAGGTCTAATGACAACCACAAAGGAGTTGGTTCTGTCCTTCGCTGGATTTCAAATCAGGTCATTAGGCTTGGTATCAAATACTTTTATCCACTGAGCCATCTTGCTGTTCCTGGTTTTTTTTTTTTTTTTTTTTTTGAGATACAGCCACACAAGATAACTCAAACTATTGGAACTTACAGTCCTCCTTCTTTAGTCTCCCAAGTAGTAAGATTACAGAGGCAAGCCACCATGTCCATTTTGGCTAATTATTTTAATGTCGCCTGTTCTGTGAGCCTCCTGAGAGTTAGCAGACACAATTTCCCCGTGTGTATCTAATATGAAGTGGAATGTAGACCTCATATGCATGCCAAGTTCTTTCCTATCTTAGAGGTTTGTATATGCTGTTCTCTCTGCCTATTGTCTACCCTTTGGTTCTCCATGTAACTGGCACTTTCTCATCTTGGGTCTCAGTTTAAATCCAGCCTCTTCAGAGATACCATCCCTGGCTGTCATATTCCTCAGAAGTATGCTCTCTCTACCCCAACCCTGGAGGGTTGGGTGACTCAGTATATTGTCCTAGATGACTTGGAACTAACAGTCCTCTTGCATCAGCCTTTGAGT
Source organism: Phodopus roborovskii (assembly GCF_943737965.1). Taxonomy (NCBI): domain Eukaryota; kingdom Metazoa; phylum Chordata; class Mammalia; order Rodentia; family Cricetidae; genus Phodopus; species Phodopus roborovskii. Next base: position 921 of record NW_026125262.1, on the reverse strand, counting down.
CCTGGAATCGCAATGGTGAGATAAATGCCTAGCTCTAGTAGTTTCTAATTTCTGTGTGTTTACTGATCTCTTTATTTACTATGCTATATTTAATGCATAATATAAAAACTTTCCAAGGAAAGAACTCAATAATTGTTTAATCAATGTTCAAACACTTTATATCCAGGCCTTGGGAAAACATTAAGAAGCACTGATTGGGATGCCTCATCTCTCCTGACAGCACATGTAGCATGAGTAGTGAAGAGAGGGAGGGAGGCACTTACAATGCTACTGTGTTTAGGCAGCTCTGAGTTAATATTTTATTATCTCTAGTGTTCAGCTTGTCATGCCTTGTTTTTTCTCTTCTCTGTGGCTTGTCACCTTCCCACTTGACTCTGACTCAGATTCTTCACACTAAAAGGATGTATCAGAGAAGTGAGGTGTCCCTGAGAGCAGGGAGGAAGGGATGGAATGACAAGAGCCACCAGAAATTCTTTCAGAACTCTAATCACTCCAAGGTCACAGTTTAAAGTCTAGAATGAGTAGGACTTGGAGTGCCTCTTGTTCTTGCTTAGTGCCCTCAGTTTGAGTGCTTAGGCTAGCAGGCAGGCACCCTTTCCTCTTCAAATGTTGTCAGGCAACATGAGAGGTCAGGCAGAGAGAGACAAATGAGAGCAGCTCAGGAAAAGAGGAGGTTACCACGGTAACAGGCAGGCAGGCCTGCTATTTGGAAGCAGGCCTAATCTTTTCTCCTCCTTCTCAGTGCTGGAAGATGGGTATTGTGTAGCTGACCTGCATCCTTAGGAGGTGGGAACCGTAATCCCTTTCTGACAGTTCCTAGTGACACTGAAAATGAGCTGCTTTGCGATTTTAATTTGATAAACAGCAGCCACGGTTTTCTCAGAAGTGCTAAAAACATGACTTCTTTTCTGGCTCTGTTCC
>NW_026125261.1:0-126453 GCF_943737965.1 Phodopus roborovskii | reverse complement strand
GCAGCTCCCAACCATCCACAACTCAACTAGTTTCAGGGGCTTTTGATACCCCTCTTCTGGCTTTTTTAGACAATAGTACAAAGTACACATATACACATGTATGCAAAAGACCCACACACATAAAATAAACCCTCACAAAATATTTTTGGAAAGAAACCCTGATCCTAACTAGCTGTAGCTATTTGGCCTGTATCCATTGCTGCCTAAATGCCATAAGCCTGCTCGGCATAATTAATGAACTAAGCTCTTGACCTGGTTGGGAACATTATTCCTCAACTTTATTACCCTTCCTAGTCAAAAGAGATGATGGGGGTAAGAGAAGATTACAATAATGTACTTTCCTTCTGCATGAACTAGACAGCAACTTGACAGCATGGCCATTTTGCGGCAGACCCATGGTGTCTCAGCAGGGTACCTTACACAAACAGGCAGTCTCAAAGCAACTTACGTGGTAAATTTTAAAGGCTTGCATGCCCTCTCAGATAATGGCCTTGACAGATTCCCATGTCTAGACCAAGTTAACAGTAATAAGAGAACTAGTGGAATTTGCTCAGTTCTATCTGCTCAGTGCCTGGAATTGTTCATATACCCTCCTAGCCAGTGGCCTTCCATACACTGTTTCACACATACTAAGTAACTAATGGAGAGTAGCAGGAGAATACGGTTCTGCTAGAAACAGGGCTCATCACTTCCCAGCAGGTCAGAGCAGGAGCATATTGGTTTTACCAAGTTTTCTATGTACTATTTATAGGTTGTGGCTGACCACGAGTAACCCAAACTCCAGAGAGAGAAAAATTAGCAGACAACAGAATATTTACCTCTCCTTATGACAGTTGGTGTCAAAGTGATTCTTTAACAAATTATCTCCATTTTGATGCCTCTCCCTTTTGGAAAACTCTTTTGTACTGTTAAACCAATTTTCAGAAAGGAAAACCGAGTGGGAAAAGTAAAAATGCTAATAATATGTTTTGTGCTATATACTCGGTAAGTCATACCGCTATTCCTGCGGCCCACAAATTCCTTGAAATCACACAGATTTGGACAACACTGTCCACCACTGCTGAATCCTATTACAATTGTGTTAAATGATCATTGTTCCAATAGTCGTCACTACAAAGAACACTTATTAACTATATACATTAAGAAAATTTAAAAGTTCATTCATCATTCAAGCAGCTCTTACCTGTATCTGTGAAAGATCAATATCATAGGGCTGTGTCCACACGGAGATTTTCAGAGTTTTCAGCTTTTGGAACACTAATCCAATCACCTGGCATTGTGCGGAATTCTTCCTGCAAAGAACATTACCACAAGCCATTAGTATTCAGAAGCACACGGTTGCCAATGGATTGATAATGAGTCTAAATTATTAAAGGTATGAAATTGGTTAAATATGTTCAAAATAGATATAGGGAAGCATGCTTTTTGGAAAGTCTGGAATAAAAAAACAAATAAAAGAATAGATTTTCGATGAATAAAATATGTACTTTTTGCTTCTGGTCATGGAGACATATACCTTAACCCCAGCACTTGGAGGCAGAAGCAGTCAGATCTTGGTGAGTTGGAGGCCAGCCTGGTACAGTTATAGCACAGACAGAGCTACATAGTGAAGAGTCCTTGTCTCAAAATACTAGCCCCACCACCACCACCTACCCAAATCCATACTCTCTAAATAGCTCCTGTGTGGTTAATGCTAGCATTTCTTGAGGCTGAGGCAGGAGGATTACCAGATTGAGATTGGACTGGGCTAAGCACACGACCCTATCTCAAATAAATTCAAATATTTCCTTTATCTAAATCTAAAGAAGTAAAATTTCATCAGAATATTCTAAAATAATTTTGAGTAAACTCATGACCCTTAACTCTGCTTTCTGATCAAAGTTTATCACTGAATTGCTCTATCTGCAAGTGTGAAGGAGCAAGAATGGAAGCTGACTTCCAAGACCCCAAACAAAAAGGTGAGCCTGCTTTAAAACGTGCCAATCTCTGCAATGGTCCACATACCATCATGTACCAGAGCATTTTAAAAGTTTAAACTCAAACATCTTCCTTAAATAAACAGGAAAGACAGATGTTTGTTACAACTATTACATAAAACTGGAGGAATATGGAATAATCAAAATTGTTATTAGGGACAGATCTAGACTATCAATACCTAATGAGATAAAAAAAAAAACTTCACCATCAGGGACTATTACAGAGAAAGTAATTTTATTTTCATCAGTTAATTCTCAAGAAAGTCTTGAATATTTCTGAGAGGAAAAACACTGATATAGAACTAAATTAATAATCAGCAAAAGATTTTATGCCTCTACCCAAAAATAATAAAAGAAGAGGAAGACAACTAAGGCATAATTCTTTACAAAAGAAACAGGGGTGAGCAAATTAAAAATCAAACAACTTCCAGAACATATACAGTCAACAGATTACCTATGGATCCTTACCCAACCTCCCCATCTCCACCAAAAAAGTAAGCTGCAGACAAGTCATAGGCAAATAGCAAAGCCTCCCACAATCTCCCTATGGCAGTATGGGTGGTATACACCTGTATGCACAGAAAGGACCAGGCTGAGAGATGAAATGATCACAAGTTCCAGGTCACCTGGGCAAGCAAAACCATGTCTCAAAAACCATAATCAAAATCAAAACTAAGTTGGAAGGACAGAAAAATGGGATTCAATGAGAAGCATGCTTACTTGTCAGGGTTTTCTCTTGGGGCTGGAAATGACTGGGGTTCACATGAGCCAGTGTAATAAACTCATTTTTCTCCAAGCTTCCAACCAGGATGCGGATTTTTGATTCCACCAAGCCCACCCTGGACAAACATCATTGATATTAATGACAGATTCTATTAAAAATTAAATATGCAACTGGGCTTTTAGTAATGCAAAGGTAAATATAAGTATTGTATATAATACACGTATCAAGGCAGTTCAAATGACCGAACTATTTCACCTAAAGATAAAACTGAGACTTAGGATCTAACAAAAAGTGCCAAAATGGATGAAAAAAGAAAACTAGGTAATTTCATCCAAACAGAAAGTTAGGAGAGATATCCCAGGTGTAAACATCAGCAAGGTAAGCCAAGCAACGAAGTGCAATCAAGAAGTGAGCTGTGAGTCTTTCGGCCGAGGTGTACAAGCTCTTTAGGAACAGATGCCTCCAGGCCTGTGTGCTGAGCCATTCCATCGATTCATAACACCTCTGTTACTACAATTCCAGACGCTGCTTTTCCGTGGGCGCACTTGCTAGAAGTACAATATAATGCCTTTGAAGATAAAGACAACATGCTATTTATTTTATTTATGTGCTTTGTGTTGGATCTTATAACCATAATGTAATAAACTTCCCACATTTTATAAACCAACATTCATTCAGCAAATGAGCTTGTAATTAGTGTGCACATAAAATCATATAAGCTAAATCCCAAGTTTTCACTATTGGCAAGTTGGATTTTCTAAGGTAACCATGAATAATTACCAAAAGAGAAGCTGAATTTTAAAGGCTGAGCATTATGGTAATTTTGCTCAACACTCAAGTGCAGAGTATTCTACTATAAATCAATGAAAAGCACTCCGTAGAAAACAATCTACGGAAAATCTTTTCATGGAAACAAAGGGGGAGTGCTCCTTACACAAAAACAACCACTAGTATACATATTGCTAAAAGTTAACATTGGTGTTGTTAATTGTATTTTTTGGGTACTTATCAATCTAACTAGATCTGGAACCATGCCCTCAAACCACCCAAATGAATGGTATAAAACCCTTGCAACAGAGATGCTACCTACCACCCTGAGAGTATAGAAAGTGATTCCTACGCAGAACTTATGTCTCATTTAAAATGCCAAGTTCTCTGACACCAAAAAAATAGCACCATCTATGAGCAAGAATCTACTCATAACTTTTAAAAAGCCATTACTATTAAATTAGTAGAAAATTTTCTCTTGCACTAAAATAACTGAATAAATCACTGCATAGTCCTTGTAATGTAAGCTGAGTTTTACATATTACAAAAAACAAGACTCAGCTGGGCATGGTGGTGCACAATTTTTAATCCAAGACCAGAGGCAGAGACAGGTAGATCTCTGTGAGTTCAAGGCCAGCCTGGTCTACAAAGCAAGTTCCAGGACAGCCAAGGCTGTTAACACAAAGAAATCCTGTCTCAAAACAACCATAAAACAAAAACTTTACCTCAAAAGCAAATGCCATCCGTACCTATAGTGGATACTAGACAGGAAAATACCAGTATAGGCTAGTCTCGAAAGTTGGTGCTTGCTCACATTTTGCAAGACAAAGCAACCAACCAGATTTTAAAAAAACAAAAACAAAAAACATACAAAACTGTATGTTACAGTCTGATGAATTAAAACATTTTTCTTAAGCCATATGCCCATGAAGAATCCATCAATGAAAAGGTAGTTCATATTTTTTTCAAAACTTTGCAACTCCTAAACACAGCTCCTAGGAGTTAACTGCCACCTGGACAGTAGATGAGTGTGTGTGTGTGTCTTTTGTGTGTAAAGTGGGAAGTCAAATTAACTACATTAACAGAAAGTTGTGAAAAATCCCAAATAGATAAAAACATACAAAGACCCAAGACACACAAGGATGAGGCATCTATAAAATATATGGAATATATGTAGCTATGGAGTCATGTAGTCCACATTCACAGAAATGAATACATCCTTCTCCATTTGGTCAGCATTAGTTCAAAACAAGCCAAATATAGTCAGCAGTCATGTAAAAGCACTAAAAGTTCATGTATTTTGTGTACAGAGAGAGCTCCAATCTAAGAATCATACATACCAAGAAGAAACCTGGCAAGCTTAACCACATTGCAAAGAAGTGACCTCATCATGGGGAGGGGAGATCAATTATAGCAGGTGACAGAAGGGACACCTAAGGTATAAATCCTGGGCATACACCCAGACCCTCACAAGCATCAAGCTGCCAAAGCTGTATACAGCACAGCTTTTCTCCGTCAGTTAAGTTGGACTTAGTACCCAGGCTGGACAGGCACTTCATCCCTCGCTTAAACCTTCACCAATTACCAGCATCACTCCCCAAGCAACAACAATTTTCCCTCACTGCCTGGAAAATATTCTTATTGATCACCTGAGTCTTCAACAAAAATTAACTGAAGCACAATGCTATTTGTAAATGTATACAATCTATTTGAACTAATTTTGTTGGCAATTCAAATTTCAAATTCAAATTTTGAAGCCTATAGTTCAATAAGACTAATTCAGAAACATGTACTAATTTAGGAACATGTACATACTTTCATGTAAATATAACAAGATTTATGGGTAAAAGCTATATGCAGCTATATTTAGACAAATTATATAAAAAAAAGTTTAAAATAACTAAGCTACATCGCGCATTGGTGGAGCATGCCTTTAATCCCAGCACTCGGGGAGGCAGAGGTAGATGGATTGCTGTGAGTTCAAGTCCAGCCTGGTCTACAGAGCTAGTTCCAGGACAGACTCCAAAGCAATCAATGCAGAGAAAACCCTGTCTCAAACAACCCCCCCCCAAAAAAAAAAAAGAGCTAGCAAATATTTTACATGATTCACTAGAAATGCAAAACTTCTACAAGAAACTAAAAATCTCCAATTAACTTTCTCAAAAATCTACCTACATTTTTATATATTTTACTTTTATGTGTATGGGTATTTATGGGTATTTGGCCTGCATGTTTGTCTGTGCACCGTGTGCATGCATCACCCACAGAGACCAGAAGAGGGTGTCTGATGCCCTGGAACTGTTATTACAGACAGCTGTGAAGTGCCAAGGGGTCCTGGAAATTGAACTTCCAGAGCCAGTGCTCATAACTCATGAGTATTCTTCTACCTCCAAACTCTGCATGAAAAAAAACCAGAACTAGTATTTAATTCCCAAGGTCCCTCCGACCAGGGTTTCTAGACTATTCTAGACTATTTTGTTGTTCCTAAAATGTGGTACTCTGGCAGGCAACAGCTAAGCTTGAGTATCTCCCAAGGAAAATCTAAGTTTAATGTAATTGTCATTACCTTTTCCCTAAAGTTTTAGATTTTTACATACACACACACACACACATAGGATGACCAAATGAATTAAAATTCCAACTGTAAAAATGTTCTGGGGCTAAAAAATGTACCTTCAGCCAGTAGTTCTAAGAATACTTTAATTGTTATACTATAAAAGTTATAGTTATACTATAAAAGTTATTTACCAAACAAGCATTTCGTAAGTAGGTTTCTTGGGCATTTCATCTTGATACTTTACCTGGGTAGATCATAATTCCCATACCAAGCACTGAAAGAAAAACCTATCTCTTAGTCAAAATCCTCTTCTCTTTAAATCCATAATCAAGAATTACAGTACACTATTTTAAAATATGTTGCTGATTTTCGGGGGAGTGGGGTGGGAAATCCATGTATCCCGGTTGATTTGGAACTTGCTAGGCAGCTCAGGCTGGCCTTGAATCTTGGTCCCCCGTCTTCCCCCCTCCGGGTACTAAGATTACACATGTGTCCCACCAAACCCAGATTTCATAACCAGTTGTAAGGCTAAATTTTTATACATGTATCACTACACTTATTTCCCTGGTATACCTCTCCTTAGTTCTAGTGAGACACAATGCCTAAAATAACTATCATTCACATTTCGTAATGTCCAGGATTTGCTGTTAACAATCTTGAAAGAGTATTTCTTAAAAGCTTGAGAATTTAAAGAACAATGTCACTCTTTATCCCGGGTGATGCCTGTCCCACTTCTAAGTGGGTAGTTCACCTCTATGGTCCCCCTCCTTCCACGAATAACAGGGGTATTTCACACAATTTAAATCCTAAATAAAGAAAAGGTAGTACTTTCAAGAAGGCATGCTTCACACAAAAAAACTCAACCAACTTTTTTCAGTTACAGCAAACTAGTAACCTCCCATCTCCACTTCAGGTTACAGCACAACTGGTGTTTCATATGAAGACACATTTAAACTACTAGATTCTGAGTTCCGTGAGTCTGAGACAGTCAGTCCCCAGTGTGTCTTGAAGGACATTAGTGCAGAGCAGATCTTACATTTGCCAGGACACTCAGGGCTTAGAATTGCTACATCTTCCTCTTTCTAGTCTTTAAAAGCAAAACAAAAAGTCTGGCAGGGGCAGGTGATCTCTGTGAGTTCAAGGCCAGTCTGGTCTATAGAATGAGTTCTGAGATGGGCTCCAAAGATACAAATAAAAAGCCATTAAAAGGAAAAACCATTAAAAAAAAAAAAAAAAAAAAAAAACCAGTCTGCCTCCAAGTGTTAAGTATTAACAATCTTTTGCCAGACAGAACCTTCCAGGTGCTACAGCAAAGACTCAGGTGTACTGAAGAGCCACCAGAACCTTTCCCCAGTACCAGCGGTGTCAGTGTATAGAAGCTTGAGAGAAAGTACAAGAAGCTGCTGAATCACAAGTCCCCTTCTCCAGCTCTTGTTAATTATGGAAGTGCTCATGTTTGAAGAACACTGGTCCTTATTTTCAATGTAACTATGTCTTGTGCATAGTAGTTTTCAAATGTTGGCATAGGATTGTTAAAATGCTCATTGGTCATTTTCTCGACATTAAAAAACAATTACTGCCAATGGAAAGTAAAATCTAGAGAATGAGCAATGAAACTCAAGCACTCTGATACTATGCTACTTCTACAACTTACTGACAACACAGTGTTCCCAGACACAACAGTTAAACTGGCTCCATCACTGCTTTCTCATGCAAATACAGAAACAAAACACGGAGACATCATGAAGGTCATCATTCTTACTTTTAATTTGGGGAAAGTATAAAATAATTTTGTAAATTATTGTAACAAAACACAATCCAACACAAAATCAAATGGTCAGGAAAGTCTCAAGCATTGAAGCAAAAATTTAATGGGACTTTGCTCATTTATCAGCCCAGGGCAAAATAAAAGTTCGAGTCCATATTTTGTTTTAGTTCTTTCTTTAAGATTTATTGTAACTTACATTTTTCAACACAACACAATTCATGAGGCTTTCAACCTTTAAGGTGTTAAAGCATTATATCAAAAGACATTAATAGAAATTATACCCACTTAAATTGTTAGAAAACTGCAGACATATTTTTGAAAGGGGGAAATAGGTTAATGATGTGCTACTAATTACTTATAACATTAAATCAGCCAAACACTGACATTTCATTGAATCTCTGCATGTTACCCTGGTTGTTGTCAGAATTAAATGTAAGAAGTTTCTTGTGAGAGAACTAATACTAGATAAAAAGCTCACCTGCTTGCTAAGGTGCAGGCTGTCCAGGTGACAGGTGACACACCTAGAACTGGGGCTGGGGGCATACAGTAGGAATGCTAGTTCAATAAGCAACAGGACTCTAAGGCTGACACAGAGCACTGATAAAGAAGGTGGGAAAAGGTACCAAAGCTAACTCTTTGTGACAGTAAGGAAAGCTCTACAGACACCAGAGAGAGAGACTCCAAAGGTCACTGTCTGGCAAGGAGATACCAATATGCCACTGTTAAACCACTACGTAAGAGCAACATGGCTGACATGCCTTAAAATACATGCTTGTACTTCTGAAAGAAGTTTGGAGCTTCAAAAAGTTTGGGACCACTCTGCCTTACTCAGCAAAATTTCATCAGTGATAGCAAGACCTAAATTAAAAACATATTAGAATATTTGTATGTTTCAACCTAGAAATCTAGAATTTTAAATAATTTTAAACATACCACATGCATTCACTATAATCTTAAACATTAGCAAACAGAAGGTTTATTTTACTGGAAAAAAGCACTGGAGAATTCCGAGAGCCACATTCCCGGTAAAGTACCATTATTAATAAAATGCCATGCTTACAGGAAGGCTTGTTCAAACAGAAGCATAGTAGTTACCTGAGAAAGAAAGGTCCCTCATAGGATGTTTTTGCCTTTTTAAAAAATAAGTTACCGCTATCTCTAATGTGCCAAGAAACCTTCCTTAAACAAAAGTCAAGAGTACTTAACAAGGCTGAAGACAACCTAGACTTTTCTACCTGACATCTTCAGCCATCTTGGTTCTCTGAAGAATTAAAATAGCAATTAGCAATAGCTTTACATTTTAATAAATTAAAGCCTCAAGTCAAGGATCTTCTCAAAGGCAGAGTTTTGGGCCCCAGGCACAGTCTAAGTTCTTTCCAAGAGTATAAAAAGCCATATATCACTCATGAAGACCAAATGGCAAAAGCTGTGATATAGCCCTGAACCAAGACATAATGTTCGAGTCTTAAGTGTATCTTCATTTTCCAACAATTCTGTCATAGAAAACCACTAAAACTGCAATGTGATGAAAAATAAATGTACAAATCCAGTTTGGCAATTCAGTTAAATTGCACAACTAGCTAACTGTTAGGTCTGCAACAGTAGACAGACCTTCATGTATAAAGTAGAGCAGAAGCAGAAACACTTACCTTGTTTAAACTCCTCAACCATGACCATCCGTGTTGAAACGGACACATTGTACGTGGAGTTCTGCTGTGGGTATGCTGGTGTAATTATAGGCATAAGATGGTACCTATCACTGGGGTTTACCTACATACAACAACAGCCAATCAGTTTCTTCAAGTATATATAAAACAGACACTTGGACTTTTACCCCTTGTTAAACTGAACCAATGATTACATTTTACTTCATCATAGCTGGAGTTGAGAAATAAAAACCATGTCAGGAGACTGTTTTATAGAAACTTTTTACAGAATGAGAGATCTAGTCAACAGTACCTGCTGGGCAAAAACAAAGCAAAACAGAAAGATGTAGTTGCAAATCTACTGCTTTCCCTTATTCAACAGCATAAATGAGGGTGCCTGCAGAATTACACTTTTAAGTGTTCTTACTTATAAATTCAATTTAAACAAGATAAGACTGACCTAAACTTACGGCGATCAGAACCTTAAGCTTATTAACAAGGGTGGAACAGCTCTGGGCTAGTGAGACAATAGGCTGTTTAGTGACTACTTATCTGTACACTAAGTAGTTCATTCCCACAGAGGCAACAAGTCACTCTTCCTAATGCCTTTAGCTTAGGCAAATTAAAAGCACATAGCTTGGGGCAGAGCCCGAATAAATTAAAAGACTCTGACATTGTAATAAATAACAAATTAATTTAAAAAATAATCTCAAAATATGCAAAGTTTTAATTTAAATGAATTCCTTTTATCAATTAGTAAAGCTCATGTTACTAACACCTAAAAAGTATAAGCAGTAAGTGCTATCTGTCACATCTCAACAAAATGGATACTCTTCCTCAGCCAACACATTTCTGTATCTCTGAAACATCTTAACAAGTTTTTACAATTATAGCACGGTCACTGCAATAGTGCTTAGGAGCCATCTGCTATATAGAAACACTATGTAAGAGCTTTCTATAACAAGCCAATTTCAATAAAATACTTAGATCAAATAAAAAATATGCAGGGATTTTTAGTATCCTTTTATTATTTTTTTTTTTTTAAAAGCACAAACACCCACACAACTTTGACTTACAAGATAGTTCTCTATGGAATGAGTTGTTAGTGAAATCTGTGTCAACCGTGTACATTAGATGTGGTTTACAAGGCACATCATTATACTTCTCACACCAGGGGAAATTAGAGAGCAGGTCATCTAGAACAAGGGTGCTATGAGTAAGTCCACGTTTGTAGGACTGGGCAGCCTCCTGGAAGTCTATGCAGGTGACTTTTGTTATTGAACAGTGTGAATTTGTAGGGGGAAAAAATAATACACTAACCCTTGGGTCCCACACAGGCAAATTAAGATTGCATTCTTCAGGCTGTTTCAATAGCACTGGATTTGGCCATTCCCTGTTCAAAAAGATTGTAGCACTTGATAAGACTACTGGACATTAGCATCTAAAACGTAATTGTTAAACATACAGCATTTGTGAATGTGACCCTACTTCATTCACTCACATGCACCATAGCCTCTCACTCATTTCCTCTAGAAAATGAATCATTTGATGGTTTTCTCAAACTCACAGCAAACACCTGCTCTGCCATCAAGGAACTAATAAAGCTCTATGCAAATAAAAAGGTGTCATCTCAAAGCATCTAATGTGTTCACCTCAACCTTTAACAAGGTTAATCCTATTCAGAGGAAAAAAAAATACTGTCTTCACAATAATTCCATCCACGGACACATGAGAAGTTACTTCTGACTCAAAGAGCTGGGGTAACTGTCAAAGTCAACAAGGACAGTGCTTCCCATATAGTACTACATATAATACAGCAATGTTAAAAAATACACTATGAATTCAACTTCAGTCAGAGATCAAAGATTTAAAAATGCTGTCCTGGTATAAATGAAGCTGGCTTATTAAATGTTTGTGTGCCACCTTAGAAGTTCTAAGTCTCTGATCTTATCACACCTCACTCTACATGACAAAGTCAAAGCAACAGAACTAAACTGGAAAGCAGCCAGTGTAATTATAAATTATATCCTTGGAGTCTAACTGTTACAGTGACTACAAAGCAACAATTCTGTTTTCACATGGGAAGAAAGGAAGGAACTGAATGAAAATATATAAGACAAATCTTTTTAAGATAACCTGATTAAAAGCCTCACATTTTGGGTCAAGGCAACCACCACAAATTGGCAGTATCTTGGGCTTTTCTTAAAGCAAAATTCACTAACATGCACATCTTTATTAGGAAACTTTAATGAATCTCTTCTGAACTAACATGTCTCAAAGATTCAGAGACTGCATGTGTTTCTCAGTCACTTATTGTATCTTTCTTTTAAAAAATGCTTATAAAAAGTGACACCTTTAAGGTTTTTGCCAATATAACAAACAGCTGAAAGTAAAAAGCAAAACACAATCACAAAAACAATGGCCTATGGATTTAGAAGCATTCCGAATGAAAGCAGTGGTGTGTGTAAGTTCTAAGCAACCTATTAACACATCTGGTGTCAGCACACATTGTAATAGCTGAAGTTCAGAGTTTATTTGGAGGGTAGGCTCACATGCGTAGCATAGGTATTATCTGCCTTATAACCCTGGCAGAACTAGGGGAAAGAAGTGAAATTTAGGTTTGCCTTTTCATGTACCAAGTCTCTTCCCAAATGGTAGCTGTATCTTGAACTAAACCTGGCTTGGTTTTTGTCGGTACTGGTGACTGAACACAAGGCCTTGAATACCAGGCAAGCACTCTGCAACTGAGCTACTACACCCTCAGCCCACAAACTAAAATTGGAATCTGAAACCAGCTGTAGAAATGTCATAGAAATAAGACTAAACTTCAGTGTCTACAATCAATTTTATTGTAATATAATCTAAAAACATACCATTTAGAAAATACCAAGAAAAATTTATGTACAAGAGTTGATGCTATTGCATTTGGATAAAGCTGGCAAGTTCTTGCTACTAGCATAGCCCAGGAAACACCACCGAGGAAACCTAATATATTGGAATAGATGTTGTGCCCTGTTGGTAAGGGAAAAGCAAAAAGATAAGTTAGTGTTGACGAAGACCTTAAATGTTTTTAATAAGCTAGCCAACAAATTCTGAACTCACGTTTGGCCCACAGTTTGATGGCTCTCAGAGTTAACCTGAAGTTGTCAATGTTTGGTACTAGATGTAAAATCTCATCGGTTACCCTGCAACCTGATTAACAGGAGTGAGAGAAACAGAACATTAAGCCACCAAAGGTATGATAGTGCCACTCAATTTTCTAAGACTATCCTCAAATTAAAACCTTATTTGGTAGAATGAGTATGTGATTAAGTAGTTAAAAGGAATGAAGTCAGGTAGTTAGTTCCTGTCCCAAGTATCATCCTAAACCAAAACAAACACACTATAGTAGTGTTACCAAACTCAAACTTGCAACTCATATCGGGAATTTTTTTCTTTCCAGGAGTTAATAGTCCACCTAAGCTTCCAACAGTCATCCCAAAGTACTGACTAATAATGAGCTATCCTAACTTTTTTTTTTTAAAGAGAAAACCCTTTCCACTCATCTGATAACATTATAAAGCAACTAACAAGTAAAAATTAACGACAGCTACACAATAAAACCTTAATTACTAGCAACAATAAATGGCAATCTTTTTAGGATCTCACATACCATTAATAACAGGGAAACCTAAGGTCAGTGAGCAAATAAGCTATGAGACACTGTCTACAAATAATTTCATTACAAGCCATGTATTTTAAAAACTGCTGCTAAGTATTTGATTTATAAAAAAAAAAAAAAAGCCTTCTAACTCCACAAAAGCAGGCTTTTACATACCATTAAGGCTTCTTATGCATCTTATATCTAGGTTTTTAAGCAGACTGTCATCTCGTAGATCCAAATCTTCTGGAATAGTCTGCAGTGCTAATCTTGCAAACAAAATATCAATCTAAAACAAAAATAAAATCTAACATTCCACATCTGTCAAACTACTTTTAAGGCATTTCTACTTTTAAAAAAATTCTTAAAACCCTCTCATCAACCATGAATGTTGCAATGGTTACAATGGGCTCACAAGAAGCCCACACTACAGACAGACATTAATCAGAGGCTAAAACATAGGAATTGTGATACGAAATAGAACCTATCATATCCCACATCTGTAGGAGCCATAACCTGGCTGCTTATTTAAAGGGGCAAAACATAAGATAAGTACTTTGAGGGGAGTTAGCCCCCCCCCCGTGATGTTTGCCCCTCCTACTTTTTTTGGGGGGGCAACAGAGGACTGTCTGGGGTGGCACAGATACACTAGCATTGACCTCAGAAAGGAGCTTGAACACTCATTAATTTTCCCATAAGAAAGCAAAACCAGCAGGTAAATGGAATGTCACCTTGTATTTTAATTAGTTTTATATTAAATATTGGCTACAAATAAAAAAATTGCATAAATTTAAATCTTACCCAAATTTAACATTTTTTGACTTATTAAAATCAATAGCAATTCTAAAAGTAACCCAAGTTACATTACTTTAATAAAACAAACAAAAAAAACACAGCAAGTTATCACTCAGTATTTCAGGTTTTACAATCAGTAAACATTATCATCATTAATCTAACAACAGAAGTAACATTACCAAGGAACAGCCCTGCACCACAGCCTTCTGTGCTCCCCAGAGGCAGCAGGAGAGGCAAGCCCCAGGACAGGGCACTAACTAACTCTACTACCAAAGTCCTTAAAGCACTGCCAGCTCACATGGCCCCCATCTTTCAAAGTATCTAGGGAAATTAGCATAAAGAGCAAAGCTCCCTCAAAAGCCAAACTGTGTAAATTCACATGGGAACAAAATATCACAGAACTGTTCTGCAGCAGCTTCCAGTTCTGAGTCCTCTGCTTCAGCTCACACTTCCACTTGCTGTTAGAAAAGAACCTAACACATAATCTATAAGAACAGGCACCCGTTTCAATGACAAATATATATATATCAACCAACTCACAAATTCCTACTAGCAATCAAATTTTTATCTACACTGACCCAAATCCAGGACAGTCCATACCAAAAGCTGCCTGCTAGAACTAGATCTTACCTCTATTCCATCAAAACAGAGTTTGATAACTGGTACAAATGCCTCTTCAACAGCCTGGAGGAAAGTAAACACGTTTAGTCCCTGAAGCTGCATCATAAGCCCACATACCTGCCTCCAGTGTTTTCAGTATGTCTGAGCTAGGGTCTCATTTGTCCACACCAGATTCACACCAGCCACCCAGCTGAAAATACCTAGAACTTATGATCCTCCTGCCTCTACTCAAGATCCCAGATTACAACAGGTGTGTTACATGTGGCTATTATTGTTACTTTTTAAAACAAGGCACTTCAAATTGCTTCAACATAATTTAGCATAATGCCCAACAAAAAGTAAGTTCTTAACAATGAACTTTTAACACTCAAAAAGAAAACCTTCATTTCTGTCATAGGAAATGTGGCTGCTCTTATACTATTTATTATTCATTGTGTTTGCTTTTATCTCCCAATGTCTAAGGAGTTTCCATGTTTATTCTAGTTTTGTAAAATACACAAGGTAAATGTATGCCAAGTGCTCTCCCTGTAACACAAATTTCTCTCCAAGGACTAAAGAATATTTTTTAACCCTTCCTTTCTTGCTTCAACATTTACGTACTCTTAAGTCTTTTACTTCTTCTTGTAACTTCAACTTATCATAGAATGAGGTGAAAAAGTCACTCCGATCAACATGTCTTGGTGCAACACACAACGCATCAATATCAGCACCTTAAGAAAAGAAGAAGTCAGGCATCACACAGTAGCACAAAGAAAATGCCTTGTGTCTTAGCAGTAACAGGATTTGACAGTGACAGGATATGCGGAAGTTCTAGAACTTAACCCCCCCAACAAACACACCAACCATCGAGGAAGCATAATGCTAACTGATGGGCATGCTTTTCTTCAGACACACTGGATTTAAATTGGACTCCACATACAAATCAAAATAAGGATGAGCCAGGACTTTCCTAGGGAGCATTTATCCTTGGTCATGATGTCATTCTTAAACCACATGCCAGGTGGTGGCAGCACACACCTTTAAACCCAGCACTCGGGAAGCAGAGGCAAGCAGAGTTAGTTCCAAGACAGCCAGGGTTACACAGAGAAACAGTCTCAAAAAAACAAAACAAAACAAAACAAAACACACACACACACACACACACACACACACAGTTTTCCTCTATGTCCTTTTCACTGATACACAGAGCTTCTCTGCTGAAAGTAGTAAACTAAAATCTTGAATGGAGAGATCTCCACAGAATCAGGTCAATTCAAGAGCCGCAGTGCACCCTACAAGGCACACAGGACTATCTCTATCCAAAGTAAACATACTATAGCTGGACAGAACAATAAGACCAAGAGAACAGTGCCGAGGGCTTTCGCATGGCTTCAGAGTGCAACCTCTTGTATGCACTGGTTCTGTCTCTTTTAAGACTCTGGCTCTTTGGAGACAGGGTTTTTGTGAGAGTGAAATTACTTTAAGGGATAAATAAGATATTGAAGATTAAGAACCCAGTTACTACTACCGGGGCTGCTGAGGTGGCTTGGTGGTGCAGAGCACCCAACATCCGTTCCCAACACCTACATGAGGCTCACACCAGTCTTTACTACACTCCAGATCCAGGACATCTGCTCCTTTGTGGCTTCTGCAGATACCTGTCACACATGTGGTGCACACACAGTTTTTTTAAAAGAAAAAAAGTAAATATTCAATGTGATACCCAGTAGCTATGGACAAGAAAGTGACAAGACTTTCTTAGAGCTTTGACTCTTCTCATATACAGTGATACACTTCAAACAGGAAAAAGGAATCTACAAAAAATACTGTCCACAAACCATACTGGGAGCTGCTGTGCATAAAGAAGCCAGCTAAATGCTGTTCAATACAGAAAATGTAGCTTACTCCACTGGGCAGCTGAACTATACTCCACTGCATTATAGACATCAGGTATAGAAGGCTCCATCTGAATTTCCTTGCTAATCTAAGCTTGTGTGTGACTCATAAAAAGCTGTCATAGTCTTAAGAAATAAAAGTTCTACTAACTCATTACCTACCTTTCGTATGTACTCCTAGTCTGTAGGATCCAAATGTAAAAATTTTTCCTCCAACATTTTCAATTACAGATTGTGGAAGATTCTGTTGAACAAAAACAATGATTGTCAGTAAAGTATCAGGGAAAACACTACAAATGACATAACAGCTTATGTGTTATTTGCTAATGTAGTGTGTGTGGTGGTGGTGGTGATGGGGTCCTTTCTGGTTGTTTAAGACAAGTTCTTAACTGTATGTAGCCAGGTTGACCTCAAAGTCACAATGCATTTGCCTCAATATCCAAAGTCCTGGAATTATAAAAATGTTATTGATAAAATATTGTTTAACTTTTAAAAAAGCATCAGTAGCAGGAGGTGTGGCACAGGCGGCAGAGCACTTGCCCAGCATACATTGAGTCCTGGGTTGATCTCCTCCAACAACTACATAAAACTGGGATGGTGGCACACACCTATAATCCTCAGCACTGGGGAGGTAGCAGGAGGGTCAAAATTCATGGTTGTCCTCCAAAATCTATCTATCCATCCATCCATAGGTCAGCCTGCCTATAAGACACCCTATCTTACAATACATGAAAACAGGCTCACCAAAATCAATCAGTACACAAAGGCACTTTGCCTAACAACATGGGTAACTAATCCCCAGGGCACACAAGGTAGAAGGAACCAACTCCAGCAAATTATCCTTTGAGCTCCCCACACACCCACACACAAAATAAATGTAATAAAGGTTTGAAATAAAAGATTTATGGGAGCCTCCCCCCCCCCCCCAAAAAAAAAGAATCATGAGATCTAAAACTATTAACAGTAAGACTGCCTCTGGTACCATGTCAGCCTGAGCTACCAGGTCAGCACTGCAAAACTTAATGGATGGATGGAAAACCACAGGCCTCACCTTATGAGGCTCCATTTTCAACTTGTCACTCAGAGTCAAGCTATTCACAAAACACAAACCAAACCAGAGAGGAATGAGACTCATTCTGTTAAGCCAAACTATTTTTCTTAAACCTGGGGCTCTTCCCAGGAACAACACACAGAACTTTATCAAAATTCACTCATTTGCCAGGCACAATGGCCCAACACTTACAATCTTAGCTCTCAGGAAGCCAAGAAAAGCCAGTCTAGACTACACAGCAAGATCTTGCCTCAATAAATAAAGACCCAACACTTGGGAGGCAGAGGCAGGCAGATCTCTGTGAGTTTGAGCCAGCCTAATGATCTACATAAAGAGTTCTAAGATAGCTATGCTAAAACTAAGGCTACACAAAGTTCAAAAACAGTAAATATAAAGACCACCAACATCTGAATAAATAACAGTTGTTAGTTCAAATCTGGTGTGGTGTCATACAACTGTACATCCAGTACTTGGCAGGCTGAGAAAGAAGGACCACTAACCTCCATTTAAAATATATAAACACTATCAATTTACCTAAAACAAAGTGATCTTGACTTTTCCTTAAGTTAATGCCTTCTCTGTCCTCACAATCTTTCTTTCCTTGGTTCTCCCATCATATAGAAAGTGCATATAAATTAAGGATGCACTTTCGATTACAGCAGAAAAATTACTGCTATTTATGGAACTTTTAAAAATGTGTCAAATACATTCCTCACAGCTCTAAAAACATTTTTCCTTTACCACTAAGCCTACCAATGGACTTCCTTAATTGTGTGAATGAGTACAGTCAAAGGGTCATGAATTCAGAGAAATATCGTTAACTAAAAACTTATGTTGTTTTGGATATCTGAGCACCTAAAGCTAAAAACTTTTCCAATAAAGAGAAAGAAAAAAAACACCACAAAAGGGGCTAGAAAAGGCTTAGTGGTTAAGAGTACTGGCTGCTGTTTCAGAAGACCCAGGTTCAGCTCTCTGGCCTCGTCAAGCACCACACACGATAGGCAAAACACCCGTACACATACACAATTAAAAACAAACAAGTTATTCCAGGACTTTTAACAAAACAGTTAAGATTCAGTACTGTCCTCAAACTTGTTTTGTAGACCAGGTTGGCCTTGAACTCAGACATCCACTTGTGATGCAATTAAAGGCATGCACCACTACCTCCTGGCAATAGTAACCCTTTTTAAACCTCTTTTATTGTTTGATTTCTAATCGGTCACATAACACAGGCCAGGCTAACCTCAAATTCTCAATCCTTCTATCTCCACCTTCCAAGTAGTGGAGACTGCTGACCAATGCAAGTCCACCTTAATGGGGGGAATTCTTGGAAGAATGGCAGTAGTTCACAATTTCTGGCTCCAACTTTAAAATGCTGTAATCAGAGAGCACTGTTGTTTTTTTTGTTTTTGTTTTTTTTTTTTTGGTTGTTTGTTTTTTGTTTTTTTTAAGTCACTAATTTCAGTTAGCTTCTTTCAAAATAACAAACTTGAAAAACATTTTAAGAATAAAAAGAATTTGGTGTGGTGGCACACCTACCTAGCCCTAGCACTCAGGAATCTGGGGGCAAGTGAGCCTCTGTGTTTTAGGACAGCCTGGTCTATATAGTGAGCTCCAGAGTAACAACACACAGCTAACCCCCAACTCAAAAACCAAACAAACCACAAAAAGACTGACTCCACTCCAGTAGGGCCAACTGATATGGGACAGCTGGGTCTGTGCATCACTTACCTTGCTTTCACTGATTTCTCGTATCCATTCTTTCACCAGGTTATTTAATTTTCCCAAAATTAAAATCCTGTTGACAAGTAATTACCAAGTTATTCATTATTACAGATTAAGTTACAAATAAGTGGCTAAGTTTTACTTTTTGCTCTCATATTTTGAGACATTGTCTTATACCATAGTCCAAGTTGGCCTAGAACTCATAATCCTCCCTCCAACTTCTACCCAGGTGCTAGAATTATAGGCATATGCTACCATAGTATATTTTATTTCTTTCATTTGTTTATGAATTGGGTTTTGCTATGTAATCCAGGCTGGCCTCACCAGTACTGGGATTAAAGGTGTGGGCCACCACATCCAGTCTCAAAATTCGCATTTTTTAAGAGATCAGACATGTAGTTATACATTTGTACAGATATATAGGTTAAAATATTTCATATTTACCCTGGTTAAAGAATTTCTTTTTCTCCTGACAATCCCACATACAACCAAAAGTAATCAGAAAATTATTATTTCTTAAAATTTTATGTGTATAGGTGTTTTGCCTGCTTGTATGTCTGTGTACCACATATGTGTTTTGTACCTACAGAGGCCAAAAGAGGGCACTGGATTCCCTGAGACTGGAGTTATAGATGGGTGAAAACTACCAAGTGGAACTGGAAATGAAACCCAGGTCCTGTAAGAGCAGCCAGGGTTCTTAACCACTAAGCCATCTCCAGCCATCAAGCAATTTACATTGAGCTAAGGGCAGCTCAGCAGTAGAGCACTTGCCCAATATGCAATGTTTAATCCCTAACCATGACTGCTCTGCTCCCATACTGGAGAGAGTACCAACTTGTGTGAAACAAAGCATTCAGAGTAAGCTGATCTATGGAGTTGAGTGGAGAACTGACTCAAAATTCAATGAGTATGCCCATCTTACACACACACACACACACACACACACACACACACACAGCACACACATCTTACCTGCGCTGCAGTTCCTCTTCTTCTTCAAAGACCCCCAAAGGGCTTCAGAGTCTCGATGAGTTTCTGTGTGAGTAGGCAGTCAGTCTCCTTGGGGGCTGCTAAGCTGATAGGAGAGGTAATGCCATAGTGCCTCTGTGGCGGCTGCGTTTGTTGTGATCCCTGCGTTGTAACTGGACTAAAAATGGAATTGGATAAACTTTCTTTACTGCCAAAAAATTCTATGATTTGAAATTAATCAGTATGACTGGAATAGGTACTTCAGTAAAATGTGCTTCGAAACAGCTGATCCTTGTCATGTTCCCCAAACTTGTACTTTTTGGGGGAGGGGGGACAGGGTTTCTCCATGTAACAGTCCTAGCTGTCCTAGAACTTGCTTTGTAGACCAGGCTGGCCTCAAACTCACAGAACTCTGCCTGCCTCTGCCTCCCCCTCAACCCCACCACCACCCCTGTACTTCCTTTTCAGACAGGAATACAATGCAACCCAGGCTGGCCATGAACTCTACCTACTTGCCTTAGCCCCAGAATGCTACAACTAAAGGCATGGATCACCTTGCTCAGCTCAAAATTTTAACTTTCAAAGACATTTTGCTTTACAACAAAATACATCTCTACGTACTCCATCCAAAGTACTTATTTCTCCTCCCCCAGGAACTTTAACATCAGTCACTGAAACACCAAAATAAATGAAAGAATCCAGATTGACACACTGGCAGAGAACATGCAAGACAGAAAATAAATCTTTACAGATTTAACAAGAAGTCTTCTTGTACTGTTATTTCTAAAGTCTTGATAAACACGGGAGGGGAGGGGGGCTGTTTCAACTGGGCATCTGGTGTACTGTAATTCCAGCACTCAGAATGTGGAGACAAGATTGTCAATACAAAACCTGGTCTACAAAATGAGACCCTGTCTCAATAAAGGAAAAGGAAATGATATTTTTTGACATAAGATACTCACTGAATCTTACCATGTGACTCAATGGATGACACAAGTAGTGAATGGGGCAAATAGCATACAAATCCAACTTGAAGAAAGAGCTGCACTCACACTAAGTTTCTGACACATTTTTAGAAGGTTACACTTGATGAATGTTATGCATTAAATGCCAGGACAGTTTTATGTACAGATCCACTGGGCTCTGCTTTTGTCTCCTGATACCAACACAGACATAAGCATGCCAGGAATCCCATCCTGCCTGTCACTGACCACTAACCTATTATGTTGTGTGTCTTCTAATCATTGTGCCCTGATCTACCTAAGTGCTGTGTCAGCTTTCATTCAGATTGGAGTCACATTAATTGAGTAAATAAGAATCTGATTTCTCTTCTGCATCAATGAAATCCATCCCCTTCAATCTCTTCAACCTGCTCTACTCAAATGTGCTATTTGCTGGGTTGCAGTGTTCCTTCTAAAAGCTAAGAATCTACTCAAATACTAAGCATTTTCTTAAATCTAAAAGTCTAAGGATTTTATTTTTCAAAATTACATAGAATCTATGATTAAGATATTGCTAATCTAACTGAATTCATGTCTTAACCTCTACATGTTTTCATTTAGTCAACAGTTACAAAATTTCTTTCAAAACTGATATAGCAGAAAGGTAACCCCCGGAAGCCAACTAACAGGAGCTGAGGCAAAATGATGATGAGCTGCAGACAGGCTGAGATAGCTACTTAGAAGATGCTGTTTTGTCACCCTCCCCAAGTCTAAGTATCTCAACCTTAACACACTCACCCACGGCCCACACAACTGATCAGCATGCAACTCATTACTCCACTGAGATTCTCCAACTACAGTCTTCCATGACTGTGCCAGGATTATAAATTCCATCATACATAATGTTTGCTTTTAGTTTTGAGATAAGACTTTGCCATTAGCCCATGCTAAGCTGCTATTGTCACCTTCCTGCTTCAGACCAGGTGTGCTAAGATGAGACTGTGCCACTGTGCCCAGCTCTCATAAACTCAAGTAGGGAGCTTTCACACGTGCAAGGTGAAGTCCTGGTTTAGTGACTTTTAAACAGACCATCTACACCTGTGTTGTACAAGCAACGTTTCTCTGCTTTCTTCACCTCGGCTGTTATAAATTCCTCACCAGTCAGATCAGTCTGGATTGTTAGCAAAACATGGACACCCACTTGCTGTGGACTTTTCAGCCCTCATGGATCATTCCCAAATTGTTTTGTTTTTGAGACAGGGTTTCTGTGTGTAGCTCTGAAGCCTGTCCTAGAACTCACAGAAACCCACCTGCTTCTGCTTGTTGAGTGCTAAGCATGCACCCCCACTACCCAGTCTTCAGGTTTCTTATCATATACACAACATGCAAAAGCTTGCAATGCTCCTGTCAAAGTCACTTTAGCAGTGTACCAGGAGACAGGTTCAGATTTATAAATCTACAAAAACTTCAACCTAGAATCAGGCATAGTAGTGCACACCTGTAATCTCAGGGTTGAGGTAAAGGTAGATAGATTCAAGGTTATTCCACCATTACATAGCAAGAGAAAGGAACAGCCTGGGCTACAAAAACATCTCTCAAAAAAAAAAAAAAAAAAAAACACAAAAAGGGGTAAAATGGTTGTTCATCCTAATTAATTTGGGACAAAAAAACCCTTATGTCTACATTAGTCTCCATGCTAAAATGATGGGGAGATAAATAAATCATATGCAGTTTTTTTAAATGTACCTCTATTCAAAATGTAGTCATTTAGCTACTTTCCATCTAATTAAAAAGCATGTATCTACTATGCATACTCACTCATGTACACACAAGTATACACATCTCATCTAATTCAAAAACATATACAACTCATCTTATACACATACACAGGTGTACACACAAGCACACACATATCAACTACTTCAAGTAGTAGATGATATGCACATGCACAATAAAGTAAAAGCAGGGATTGGTGAAATGCTCAGCAAGTAACATATAATCCCAGCATTTCTGCAAGGTGATGTGACCAGAGAACTGATCACAAGTTCACAGACCAGTACACAGACGGGGCAGTGACACAAATAAGAGACCTTCAGAATGAACAAAAGAGGTAAGTACTCCTAAAAGCTATGGCTTGTATGCCATGGAGAAAGCACATGTATTGAGAATGGTGTGTGTACCTACCTATACCTACCTACACACACCATTCTCTCTCATAATTAAACAAAAACAGATCCAGATCCTAACATCAACAGTGCCTATTTTGAGCAACCAAATGTACCAAGGAGAAAGATTGCTAATATAATTTAAATAGAAAACTCATTTTTTCCCCATTTAACATTAACACAGAGCAACAGGGCTGAGGATGTGAGCTGAGACATGGAACCCATACCCAGTATGCAGGACATTGAGTAGAGGTAGGAAAAGACAAATTAAATACAGTGCTAAAAACAATTTAAGACATCCTTTTGCTACTGTTTAGGTGGTTTGGTTTTGTTTTAGAATGTTTAGTATGTTTTGTTCTTTTGGGGGGGGGGACTTTTGTTTGTTTGTTTTTAGAGACAGAGTTTCTCTGCGTAGCCTTTGGCTGTGCTAGAACTTGCTTTGTAGAGATTTACCTCAGGGCCTTAGTTCTGGGATTAAAGGCATGTGCCAAAACTCCAGGCTCAGATACCAACTTCCTAAAGGCATTTATATAAGCTCAACAACTTCAGCTCTAGCCATCTATCAACACTGAAAAATATAGCCTCTACAACATAGGATAAGGTAGACCAGTCTAACCTAATCTAATACATTAAAAAAAAAAACTACATACCAAGCTGCACATAGTGACTCTAGGCTTAGAATCCTAACACTCTGAATGCCAAAGCCCTGCTACTCAGAGAAACCCTGTCTCAAAAACCTAATATACATTTATGTGTGTAATATATTATGTACACATTACATACACACGTATGTATAAAAATAGTACTAATACTAATTCATGGGTAGCAAGGACAAATGTCCACTAAGTCAGGTGAAAAGACTGCACAATTATGGCAATATCATTTATTGTAATCTCAGACCACCTAGTGAGTCAAAGCACTTTGTGTAACTACCAATTATCTTAATTCTACTACTGCAAAAGACAGAAACAACTTCCTAAATTCACTGTGTCTCCATGTACTCTACCCTAGGTACCTCTTTACATCTTTCACAATGTGTGCTCTTCTGTACTTCAAAAAGCAGGACATGTACCATAATGGTAGCTACTTTAGATAATGGGAGCTTAAAAGAACAAATAGAAGGGCAAAGAAAGTGAAAAATACTATAATTCTGGTACTAGGAGGCCGAGGCAGGAGGGCCTGGAGTTGAGGAAAAACCTAGGCTACTGAGTAAAAACAAACAAAAAAGGACTAGAGAGATCTCAGAAGCTAAAGGCAACTTAACTTGCCTTCAAGCCGGATAACCTGAGGATCCTCCACCAACTCCCACACTCCCCTGGGATCAACTCCCACAAGTTGTCCATGAAAGCTATGTATGGGCACATCTTCCTGTTACGTTGGGCGCCATAAGGTTTTCCCTGCCTGCCTGGACCCACCTCGGTGCCAGCTCCAATTAATACAGAGACTCTGTATTTGATATAATGCTATTGGCCAGATACTGGTTTCTTACCGGCTAGCTGTCTTAAGTATTAACCCATTTCTATTAATCTAAGTATTTCTACGTGATCTCATCTTACCGTGGAGTGGGGCTGCTCTGCTCTCCCCAGTCTCTCCATGTTGACTCCTCCCTACTACTTCCTCTCTCCTCCTAGTCTCCTAGTCCCACCTTATCTTGCTTTGCTATTGGCCAACAAACATATTTACAGAATGACATCTCCCATCATGTTCCTGCAAACACGAATAAATAAATCTTCATTTTAATTAACTTTTTAATTGGGGAACCAGTGAGATGGCTCAATAGTTAAGAGCACTGCCTGCTCTTCCAGGGTTCCAAGTTCAATTTCCAGCAACCACATGGTGGCTCTCAACCATCTATAATGGAATTTAATGCCCACTCTTCTGGCATGTAGGTGTGCTTGGATGCAGACAGAACACTCATACATAAAAAAATAAAATAAATTTTAAAAGAAACTTTTTAATAGGGCTAAGATGGCTCAGTGAATACAGAAAGGCGTTTGCTTGTTTGCCAAGCCTGACCACCTGAATTTAGATCCCACATTAGTGTTAGAGAAACAACTCCCACAAGTTGTCCTTGTACTTCCAACACACACACACACACACACACACACACACACACACAGAGTAAAAATGTGAATTCCAGACTAGCCAGGGCTACAATGACATCTGGTCCTCACTCAAGAAAAAAGAGAGACAGACGGATTATGAGAGAGAATATGAGAGTGGCCAGGCAGAAGAGAAAGGGGTGAGGGAGGCAGAAGATGACTAACACACACAGGACACGTCCCCAGGGATATTTTACCAGTTACTATTTTAAGTACTTCACCACACAATTCACACAAAGTTCAGACTCCTAATAAATCCTCTGACTTGGAAATCTGGAATAGGTTGTGGTCCCTCCTACCAATAGATCCACCGTCTAAAACTTTACAGCAACTATCAAAAACATGCATCATTTCCATGTTAAAAATGAAGCTTAACTTGCTGGGTATTCTTTACAAATAAACTACAATAACTTATTTACTGTAATAATTCCTATATATTTAAACACTGTTTAAGCAGAAAAAAGAAATCTGGGCAGAAAAGGAATAAAGAACGTCTCAAAGGTACTGACTGCAATATCTACTTAATATTAATTCTAGGGGCTGAAGAGATGGCTCAGCAGTTAGGCGCACTTGCTGCTTACAGAGGACCACCAGAGTTCAGTTCCCAGTAGTACCTATATTGGATGGCTAACAGCCACCTCTAACTAGCTCAGGGAAATCTGATGTCCTCTTCTGGCCTCCATGGTCAGTCACACTTATATGCACATACCCTCCCCACACAAAAACAGAATTAAAAACAATAAAATTTCAGGCATTAATTCCTAGCTAGGTGGAGTGGCTTATCCCTATAATCTGAGCACTCACCATGTTGAGACAGAAAGATTTGTTAAGAGTTTGAGGCCAGCAGGGCGTTGGTGGCATACACCTTTAATCCCAGCACTCGAGAGGCAGAGGCAGGAGGATCTCTGTGAGTTCATGCCAGCCTGGTCTACAAAGCGAGTTCCAGGACAGGCACCAAAGCAATACAGAGAAACCCTGTCTCCAAACACCCTCCCCAAAAAAAGTTTGAGGCCAACCAGGCCACAACCTAGAGTTCCAAGTTTTCACAAGGAGTTTAGCATTAAGCAATAACTTAGCAAGAAGGAGTTAACCTAGGATTCTCTAACCATGGCTAATTAAACAACCACCACCTGTTCTATGGTAGTCACACTAAAGTTACGTAGCACATAGCTACTTTTCCTATTTACACACATGCTGGCCAGAAATACTGGAGCCTCCTGACTCAGCCTGCTGATTGCTGGGACTGCCAACATGGGTAGACATACAGGCAGAGCACTGTATACATAAATAAATATATTTTTAAAAAATAATAGGTTTTACCCAAGGGGAATGAATAAGCCCAGGACAAAATGTCAATCCCAGTTGATCGTGTAAGAAAAGGGCATAGTCACTCAATCAAAGGCTGTCACTTTCCCTCTCTTCCTAAGGGTGTGTGTGTGTGTGTGTGTGTGTGTGTGTGTGTGTGTGTGTGTGTGTGTGTTTAAGGAGTCAAAAGAATATTGGAAACACCAGAGCTGGAGTTACAAATGGTTTTGAGCTGACATGTGAGTGCTGGAAACCAAACCTGGATCCTCTTAAAGATCTACAGAGCTCTTAACTGCTGAGCCAATTCTCTAACCCAAGGGTGTTTCTAACTGTCCTTTTGCTAGACTCAAAGGGGGCACTCCTGCATCATCTTTCCCAGGACAACCTGAAAATGAATGGAATGTGGAGAAATTTAAAAGTGCACCAACAGCCAAAGATAGTGCATGACGGTATTGAATGTGAATTTCAAGCAGTACACTGTCAGTGTTTCTTGTCGTGGCTCAAGCCTGCATTGGAAGGCTTAGGCAGAAGGATTGGAAGTTCAAAGCCCAGTCTGGGCTACATGAACATTAAAAAAAAAAAGAGAAAAAAGTTTCTTATAATCAAAATGACTAGAACAAGCAGGGCATGGTGGGGCACAACTTTAATCCCAACACTTGGGAGGCATAGGCAATAGTAGGAGTGCTTTGAGTTGGAGACCAGCCTTGTCTACAGAGGGAGTTCCAGGACAGCTAGGGCAGCTAGACAGAGAAACCCTGTTTATAAAGACTAGGCTGACCTTGTACACAGAGACCCAACTATCTCTCCTTCCAAGTGCTGGAATTAAAGGCGTGCACCACCACCGCCTGGTTTAGAACCCATTTCTTAACCACAAAATGGCTTATAGATACAATCTAGACAGAACATAAATTTGAAAGACAACTTGGAAAAGCTATCTAACAAATTCTTTTCCCCAGATCTTTAGATTTCCACACACACACACACCAAAAAAAAAAAAAAAAAAAAAAAAAACCACTATACAATGTAGGCCTGTATGATAATTAAGGGTTCATTATCAATTGAAATTGATTTAAGAGTCACGTTTGAAACACAAGTCTGCATCAAGGAGGATGTCTCCAGCAAGGTTTACTGAGGGAAGGACCAACCTTGAATGTGGATGGTACCACCATGGGCTGGTGTCCCAGAGTTCACACACAAAAAAAGGAGCTAAACACCAATACTTATCTGTTTGCTAACTGCCACACAATGTGGTCACATGCAATGCTGCCACAGCTTACGCTATTCTTGTGCCATGATTCCCCACTATGACAGACTCTATGCTCAAATGATAAGCCCAAATAACCCCCTTCCTTAAAAGCTGTTTTTATCATAGCTGACAACCCAAAAGCTGTGCTTTGCTTAGTTTCCTACTTTTCTAAGACCTAGGTACTAGACTATAGCACATACATTCACTCCCAGCTGCTCAGGAGAATCACTTAAGGCAAAAAATGGGCCAGCCTAGGCAACAACAAGATCTTTCTCATGTCCTTTTTAAAAATAGAGTATGCTTGGGCACATGCTCTCAATCCCAGCATTCTAGAAGCAAAGACAAGCAGATCTTAGAGTTCAAAGCCAGCCTAGTTTTCAGTTGCAGGGCAGACAGGGCTATATGGTTTAAAACACTGTCTCAAAACAACAACAACAACAAACAGTAATAGCTTTATCAACTGAGAACTTCATACACCTAGACAATGTGTTTTGATCATATTCATTCACCATTGCTCTCCTATTGCCTCCCAGATCTACCGAGACCTTTCTCAAAAACAAAAATAACTGTATATATTACACTGTGTCCATTACAGTGAGTAATATAATAAGTACATGTTCCATATACAGTAAATGTTCTACACACTAAACTTAAATGTTTTTCCCAATGTAGGGCTGGAGGGACTCCACTCAGCCACATCCCTAGACCTTGAAAACCTTGTTTTTGCTGGGTGGTGGTGGCATACGCCTTGAATCTAAAACAGGCAGATGGATCTCTGTGAGTTCAAGGCCAGCCTCGTCTACAGAGCAGAGCAAGGTCTAAGATAGCCAGGGCCACACAGAGAAACCCTGTCTCAAAATAGTGGGAAGAAATAAAAATTAAACATGTTTTAAGCCTTTTCTTATTCATTCTCTTGGTTGTTTTGATTGGTTTTTCTGTTTGTTTAGTTTTGCAAGATAGGGTTTCTTTGTGTCACTTTGGAACCTGTCCTGTTGTAGACCAGGCCTGCCTCTGCCTCCCAAGTGCTGGGATTAAAGGCGTGAACCACCACCACCACCAGGCAATTTAACCAATTTTAAGGGGAACTGTCTTAGGTTTCTTTTAGCTGTTAGAAAACATCATAAAAAGCAACTTGGGAGGAAGAAAGGGTTTGTTTCTGCTTACAGTTTAGAGTCCATCACGAAGAAGTCAGGGTAGGCAGGAACTCCAGCCGGAGCCTCAAGTCAGGAACTGACCCAAAGGATATACAGGAACACTGCTTATTGGTTTGCTCAGTCAGCTTTCCTATATACTTCAGGACCACCAACGAAGATAGGGTACCGCCCACACTGGGCTGGGCCCTCCCATTTCAATCATTAACCAGAAAAATGCCCTACAGAAAGAGTTGCCTATAGGCAATCTGATTAATTTTCTCAATTGAGGTTGTTTTCCCTGATAACTTCAGCTTGTGTCAAACAGAAAAAAACCTAGCCAGGGCAGAAACCAGTATCACCTACCATGTTACTGCTCTGAACATTATGAGCTGATATTATACAATAGTTGAAAAAGCTGTTGTAGCTTCGTAATGGTCTTGTTTTCATGGAAAGTGAATTTATAAATGAAGGCTAACTGCTAACATAAAGTTGACTTACCAAGTATGAAATGCTGTACTTAATCAAAAAATTTTAAGTCAAAACAGAAAATATTTTTCCCTTGAATAAAAAAAAAAGAAAGATGAAGGTGTTCAGGAACTAAGAATCAAACATGCTCATAAACATGTTTAATAGGAAACAGCACTCCAAAAACCATAATCAGCATTTACTGGGCAAGCAGCAAACAATTGTCTCACAACATTAACCTCCAATCTTGCAGCTGGGAAGATGTCTCAGCCAGTCGAGACCCCCCCCCACACACACACACACAGACACACACCCCACCCCACCTCACCCCACACCATGAAGAGCTGAGTTCAGATTCCTAGCTCCAAATGTCCGTAACCCCAGTCCTTGAGAGGGAGGGAGAAGGCAAAGATGGATCCCTGGAGCTCATTGGCCAGCCAGTGTAGCTGATTCCATGAACTATAGGTTCAGAGAGACCAGCCTCAAACAAGAAAATGGAAAGCAATAGAGAAAGACATTTGATGACAATCTCCGGCCTCCACAAAAAGTGCATAGATTTGTGCACCCTCACCCACATATAAATGTGTTCTCCAGTTTGGGAATTATTTTTCCAAAGATTACCTAAAAATACCTTTTCTTTAACAATCTGCCCCTGCTCTACTCTTGTTCTGTTAGTCTGCTTCTGTTCTGTAATAATCCCTTGCTTTTAAATTGTGTGCTTAGATACTTCACAGTACACTAAAAGTTACAGTCTTAAGGAAAATATAATCACTGTGTACCAAAAAAACTGTATTATGTCCATACTGTTCCAACAATGTTTTTTAAAAAAAATCACCAGCTAGGCCACACTTAGAGCTCACACCACAGCCTGGTCTATAGACAGAGTTCCAGGACAGCCAGAGCAACACAGAGAAACCCTGTCTCCAAAAACAAACAAAAATACTCAACCCAAGTACCACCAGTCCCAAGAAAACACTAGTTTTTAAGTCAACTCATGAAAAGCCCTCCTTCTCAAAATTACCATTCTCCATCCTATTGCCACAGCATGGACAATCTGTGGGTTAAGACAATCTCAAGGGTCACACTTTCATAAAATTAGCATTTTTCTTTTCGCTACTTGGGATGAAACCCAGGACCTCATTCCTGCCAGGCAAGCTCTCCACTGAGCTATATATCTCCCAGATAAAGTTGGCATTAAGCTTCAAGAACTTTGGAACCCAGCTCTGAGAAGTTCCATAACTCCAGCCTTAAAAGGCTGAGACAAGAGGATCACAAGTTAGGGCCCAGCCTGGATGACATTAAGACCTTGTCTCAAAAAAAAAAAAAAAAAAAAAAACCACACAAAATAAAAATAAAAAAAGGAGGCAGCAGGGGAAGAAGAGATGGTTAAGGGGTGAACATAACAGAAGTACATCATACATGTGTGTGAAAACATTACAATGAAATCCATTATTTAAAAAAAAAACCCTTCAATGTATGCTAATAATAAACTGTCTTTGAAACAGGGTCTTACTATGTAGCTTAAGCTGGACTCAAACCTCTCTCCCCCACTTTCAGTGCTGAGAGTATAGGTATGCATCACCCCATAAGATTCAACAAGTGGAATTCCTAAGGCAGCATTCCTTAACACTGCCTTACACCATCGAGCAAGCCCCAAGAGCAAAATCTTTCAACCCTGTTAAAAGTTATGGTCAAGCGTTGGTGGCACACGTCTTTAATCCCCGCACTTGGGAAGCAGAGGCAGGCGGGTCTCTGATAATGGTACAATGATTTGGCCATTAGCATTAAGACAAGAATCGAATAAAATGTCCATGATAGATACTTTGCATTTTATTTGACTTTTTTCTTTCTTTTTTTTTTTTTTTTTTTTTTTTTTTTTTTTCCCAAGACAAAGCTTCTCTGTGTAGCTATGGAGCCTAGAACTCAAATCTGTAGACCAGGCTGGCCTCCAACTCAGAGATCTGTCTGCCTCTACCTGGGATTAAAGGAGTGTACCATCACCACCTGGCTTATGCAGTGGTTCTTGAACCAAACTATTCACCTCAAAGACCATCTGGAAAAGTCTGGAAACATCTGTGTGGTTGCCACTTAGAGGAAGTTACTGGGGTAAGGAAGGCTACAGAGGTCAGTGGTACCCTAGAAGATACAGGAAAACCTCCCTAAAAGGAATTAAATGGCTTAAATGTTTTTTTTTTTTAAATGTTTTCTCCATAACTTTTCAAAGTTTCACCACTAAAGCAAAACATACTAGCATTTTACAAATTACATTTGTAATTACATTCAAAATTTAAACAAAACACATCTATGAGCACAATGATTCCATCCCTTCCCATCATTTCGAGGCATCTAGCTTCAACCCCAACTTTAACAGGCACACCCCATATTGGATGTCAAACACAAACTACCTAGGAAATCAACTCAATAGATCAAAGGCACGTCCAATGACACCAGAACACAAGCAGACAGACAAGCCTTCCGTGGAGAGTGAGCTCAGCAGTTACAGGGGCCCTCAGAGAGCAAATTAGTGAGAAGGCAGGCTGTCCTCCCGAACCCTACAGGCTGTCTTTGGTTTCCTTGTTTTTTGTTTTTGTTTTATGAGACAGGGTTTCTCTGTGTAGCTTTGGAACCTGTCCTGAAACTAACTCTGTAGACCAGGCTGGCCTTTTACTCAGAGATCCGAATGCCTCTACCTCCCGAGTGCTAGCTTCCCTGTATTCTCTGGGTAAAGTCAAGGCAGCTCATGAGAAATTGCCTGTAGAGTTCAAACCCCATGAAACAAACCATAAAGGAGCCATCTGAGTAAACAGCAAAGATTGAAGCACTTAAAAGTGTGTAACTGGAAGTTTCTATAACCCTGAAGTGGTCCAAGCATCTCTGGACCATTTCGCTTTCAGAAGTGTGCTGATAAGGAAATGCATACTCTCCTTCCCCCCTGCATCCCAGAGGTAAGTTACTAAACATTATTCCTAATCTGCAGTCTTCCTTTAGGGTGTGTATCCATCTTTTTTTCTTACTACTGATCTATCAGAAAGAACAGTCAACATGAGCTAATGCAAGGGTACCACGTGACAACACTCCAACCATTCACGTTTAAATGAATCCCACTGAAAAACACCAAACTTTATTGCCTCATGCTTCTTTACCCTCATTCCATGAAGGATGAGTCAACGGGAACTTTGCGGATTTTACATCTGTCTGGATGCTGTAGTTAGTGAACCCTAACAAATGTTATCATTAGAGAAATACATCTGACAGGTCTCACAAAACATCACGGTTGAATAAGGCGATGGTAAGAGATCGAAGAGCCCATAAACCCCATTTTTAAATAAAGTACAACCCGAGAGATTTCATAGTGAGGCTGTGTCCAAATTACTGCCTCTCCTGTTACGAAAGAAAAGCAATCGCACAACCTAAGCCTTTACACCAGCGTAGAGTAAGCAGAACACACGCTCTCATCTACTTTCGGATCCCAACAAAGGGCTTGCTAACATCTTTCTTACGAGAAAAGGGGGAGAGGAAGAAAATTAAGGCATAAAGAATCAAGGTGAAGTGTGTAAAGTAGACCGAGTGGGATAAGAAGGCCTAAGGGAATTAGCTCAAAGCCTGCACTCGGACTCACACCCCGAGTGGCCGGAGGGCTGCAGGCGTCAGGAAGTGCGCCCGGGCTGGGTGGCCGGGTCACAACAAAGCAGGGGAGGCGCCGCCCGCAGCCCGGCCTTCGGGAGCAGTCCCCGGCCCGCCTGCGCGGCCTGCACCCCGGTCCCCGTCCCCCGCCAGCTCCAAGGAGGGAAGCGGAAGTGTGGGACTCGGGGGGCAGGACGGCGCCATGGTGGAAACCGGACAGGAAGGGGCCGGGGAGACTGGGACGGACCGCCCGCCCGCCCGCCCGCCCGCCAGGGCGCCAGGGCGCCGTCCTGCTCCTGAGCCTTGCGGGGGGAACCCGCGGCCCGGCCGCCCGTGCGCCTCCCCTCCCCCTCCGCCGCCCCCGGGGCCCGGCCGGCGTGCGCCTCACTCAGCACGCCAATCACTTACAACGGCATCGTCTCCGGCGCCGGCACCGCCCAGTCACTTCCCCCCCGCGACCGCCGCCGCCGCTGCCGCCCTGGGCATGATCCACCGAGGCGGGAGGGACGGGGGCCTGCCTCAGCCCCAGGGCCAACCCAGTCCCGCACCCGCGCCCCGCCGCTTTAAGCGCTTCTCCTCCTTCCCCTTCGTCCTAACATGGCGCCCGAGCGCTACCACAGCAACGTTCTAGAACCGCTGACGCCGCCACGCACAAGGAGCGCGCGCCTGCGTACTCGCCGCCCCGAGCTGCACGGCCTCACGGGAAATGTAGTTCCTGAGGGGGGGCCCAGCGCGGTCTCCCGGTGATCTCCCGCTGTCGTGGTGGTGCGTGGGACTGGTGCGGGAGGCTGCGAGCGACGGGCAACGCTACTGTCGTGGCGGATGTTCCTTAGCGCCGCGACGCTGCTGTCGTGGCGGGTGGGGGTGAGGCGATCGGGACAGCAGTGAGAAGGGGCGCGGCCCAGGCGGAAGCCACGTGCGGTGCCGCCTAGGCGCGGAGAATGCCCGGGACCCTGGGCTGTTAGTTAGGGAGCACTGCCTACTGCACAGCGTTGCGAGACTTAAATGCCATAGTGCCCAGCACAGAGCCTGACCCATAAGGTCCCCTGACGACGGCCTTCTGTGTCTGTTGCCCAGAGATGTGTTTCTGATGCCAAGTGAACAAATACACAGGGCTAGGGATTCTAGACTATGGCAATAATTAAAGTTGTCAGTAACCATTAGGATTTTGGTGGGTATGCTGGTTTGGTTTGTTTTGTTTTGTTGGGGGGGGGGGTGTTTTGTTTTTGTTTTTTGAGACAGAGAAACTCACAGACCTCGAACTCACAGAGATCCTCCTGCCTCTGCCTCCGGAGTGTTTGAACTAAAGGCGCGCGCCACCACCGCTTAACATTTTGCCTTTTTAACATGTTTCTTTGTAAGACAGGACCCCATGTAATTGGCTGACTCTGATTCTCGGGCTTCCACCTGCTACTCAGGAGGTGGGATTACAAATGTGCAACAACACCGTATTGTTTGTTTGTTTGTTTATTTCAACACAGGTTTCTCTGTATAGCTTTGGAGCCTGTCCTGGAACTCGCTCTGTAGACCAGGCTGGCCTCGAACTCACAGAAATCCATCCGGCAACACCACTAATTTTATGTGATAGATTGGCATATACTTTTAGGTGTGAATATGTCCTTGTCTCCCAGTTTAAGAATTATCAGTGGTGGCACCCGCCTTTAATCCCAGCACTTTGGGAGGCAGAGGCAAATCTCTGTGAGTTCAAGGCCAGCCTGGTCTAAAAGGTGACTGCAAGTACAGCCAGGACTACACAGAGAAACTATCTCAAAAAACAAAACAAAAACAAAGAGCTAGTCCACTTGGGCAGGTTAAGGTCCTGATTATGGGACCACCCTCAGGTAGAAAGAACCATCCCTAGTAAATTGGGTACATCTTAAAATAACTGTACTTTTACTTCTTAAAAATCTCCACCTCCAGGCCAGGTATTGGTGATGCGCACCTTTAATCCCAGCACTTGGAAGGCAGAGGCAGGAGGATCTCTGTGAGTTCAAGGCCAGCCTGGTCTACATAAGGAGTTCCAGGATAGACTCCAAAGCAATACAGAGAAACCCTATCTTGGAAACAAAAAAAAAAAAAAAAAAAAAAAACCTTCACCCCCCCTGGCACATTCCTTATGAGCACTTGAGGTTGGGTGGGGTGTGCTAAGTTGTCATTGAAATGTCCAACTATTCCTTTTCCTTCTTTCTTTTGACAACCTTGGTACTTAGGGTTTCCTTACTCTTTCTAAAGTGCCCTCCCCACCATATGTCTGTCTGCCTCCAATGGGCTGACCTCCATGCAGGCTCATCTCCGATGGCATAGCTCCCCACCCCCTACCCCTTCTCCTGGCGGCTGTGAGAGTGACAGTTTGCCTTACTTGGAGCTTTTCTTTTTAAACTCTACCCTTGAGCTTCCATTTGAGCCTCTTGTTAAATTCTCTTACCAATGAGATCACGAACCCCAAGAAGGTTCCCCAGTGTCCCTGGTGTCCCTGATAGAAAGTTAACCCAATCCTACATCCCTAGATGCTGCCATAGAGCTGGAACTCAGGTTCATTGGTTAAATTGGTTGGTTTGGGTTTTTTTTTGTTTTTTTTTGTTTTGTTTTGTTTTTTGTTTTTTTGTTTTGTTTTTTGTTTTTTTGTTTTGTTTTGTTTTTTGTGTGTTTTTGAGGCAAGGTTTCTCTGAGTAATAGCCCTGGCTGTCCTGGAGCTCACTTTGTAGACCAGGTTGGCTTCGAACTCATAGAGATCCTCCTTCCTGTGCTTCCCAAGTGCTGGGAATAAAGGCATGCGTCACCAGGGTTTTTATGCATGATAGGCAAGCACTCTACCATGTGAGCAAGACCAGAAGCTACCCCTAGGATTTTAGCAATGGTTCTTGGTTCCTGCTTTCTGGGGTGGGACCTTCTTTTGCTATTGCAATCACAGAGATCCACCTGCCTCTGCCTCTTGAGTGCTAGAATCAAAGGTATTCATTCACTACTGTTGCCTGACAAGTTATTTAAATATTTAAAGAGATATCTCTCTTACACACTTATGTGCATTAAAACTAACCTGCTTAACCAATAAAAAGAAATTGCTTGCTGGGCAGTGGTGGTGCACAGCTCTAATCCCAGCACTTGGTAGGCAGAAGCAAGTGGATCTCAGTGAGTTTGAAGCCAGCCAGGTCTACAAATTGAGATCCAGGACACCCAGGTCTGCTACACAGAGAAACCCTGAATCAAAAAATAATAATAAGAATAGTAATAATAATGATAATAATAACATTTTAAAACAATCTCTGGGCTACATGTGTATGACTTATCTGTTTAATTTTCAAATAGTGTTTCGATGAAGCAGTGATTATTCATTCTAATATAGCTTTGTAATGATTCTACTTTATTAAGATTCCCCCTAACCCCAAAAAAATCCCTGGAAAAGCATTTTCAAAAGCAGTTTTTCAGATTGCAAGTTTAACTTGAGCTCTCCCTCTGAAGCTCCATGACCCAACATTGATGAATCTTTACTGCATTTCAGGATTGTTCTTGAATAGATATTCTGCCTACAATAGAGAGAAAAATAAACTTATTTTTAATGCTTTAAGTCTTTGTATGTGGTGGGGGATGTTGCATGCATGACAGGGCACACTTGTATTGTGGTGTGCATGTGGCAATCAGAAGAAAACCTCAGGTATCAGTCATCTTCCACACCTTGCCTGAGACAGGCCCTCTGTGGGCTCTTGTGTACATCAAGCTAGCTGGCCTGTGAGCTTCTGGGACTCTATCCTTGCCTCCCATCTGACTATAGAAGTATTAGGATTGCAAACATATGCTATAGCTTCAAGCTTCATATAGTTTCTGGGTATTTGAGCTCAAGTCCTCACACTTTGAGTAGTAAGTCCTCTACTTAATAAGTCATCTTCCTGGCCAAAAGTTGACAATTTACAATTGCCGTATATTTGTGTTGTCAGTGTTCACAAGTTTAAGGGTACATAAATTCTTTCCTTCCAAATAAAAGAATGAAGAGCGTATATAACATTAGGCAAGAGAGCACACATGGGGAATGGCACATGAGCCCTCACTCCTGGCTGAAAAGCTATTAGCAGGCTGGTGACTGCTGTTGGGGGAGGTCAGTTTTCTTTGGGGACAGAGTCCATGGTGGGGGTTGTCCATGTCCCTAGGGAAGCACTAATCAGACTAAGTGGGTTATTAAACAAAAAAGGACATGAAGTTGGAAGGGAAGTGGGAGAACGTGGGATCTGGAAGGCAGGCTGCCAGGAGAAAGCAGGACCAGAATACATTGAATGGGTATATGAAGTTCTCAAACTATATTAAAAAAAAAAAAAACATTTAGTTTTTTACAAAAGAATACTCAAAGGAGGAGAAAGAAGAAATCTTACTGAAAACCATAAGCATATATATTTGAAGGGATTCCCTAAGCCATGAGATGTGCATTTTCTCAAACTCAGCAGGTTTTTTCTTAAACTTCAGCCACACTTCAATTTCATATTGTAAATTTTTCAATCTTGAGGCTGGAGAGATGGCTGAGCCGTTAGGAGCACTGGCTGCTCTTGCGGAGGAGCTGGGGTTGGTTCCTAGTGCCCACACATGTGCTCATACCCTCCTATAACTCCAGTTGCAGGGAGGGGATGCCCTCTTCTAGCCTTTGTGGGTGATGCACACATGTAGTGTACATGGATAACATGCAGACAGAACAACCGCACACATGAAATAGATGCATCTCTAAAACAATTTTTTCAAAGAAATCTTACCAGGAAATCCACGGGGTCCTCGGGTCTCACCTTGCAACACTCATTGAGCCCCTGCATCAGCGTGGGCATCACGTAAGTCATCAGGTAGTTTCTCAGGGGGATGGACTGAGCCTCCAGCAGCTCCCTCTCTTCTCTTTTTACTTCCTCCAGCCGTTTATTCTGAGGGCATAGAGCACAGGGCCGTTGGGAGACGCATGCAAAGTCAGAAAAGCAGGGACATGAGAACTTTTGACACTGCAGTCACCACAGGACAGGAATGCTAGACCCCGCTAAACGATGTCACCATGGCATTTCCAATCAGCAAGACAGCATGTAATAGTGCACTGAGGAAACCAACCATGACCTATCCAACTTTCTTTTCTGCTCTGTGTTTTAGTTTTACTCCTATGCCCTTTAAAAGCTTATAAAAAGCCTTCTGTTGTTGTTCGTGTACAGAAGTATTGGGCTTTATTGGGGCATTTCAAAATATAGTTTGTTTTTGTTTATCCTGTTCTTCATCCTCCTGCCACTCATGTGCATTTGTGCGTGCGTGCGTGCGTGTGTGTGTGTGTGTGTGTGTGTGTGTGTGTGTGTGTGTGTGGACAGCCTCGGATGTCATCAGGAAGCTGTTTACTACTTTGAAACAGGAACAGGATCTCATTGACCTGGGCCTCGTCAATGAGGGTGGACTGGCTGACTACCAAGGCCCAGAGATCTTCTTGCCTCTGCCTCCCCAGTGCTGGGATTACACAAACGGGCCACTATGCCTGGTGTTTTGATATAGGTCTGGATAGTGTCAGTGAAGAGACAGACACGGCTTTCATACCACCATCCTCAGGAGCAGGAGGAGTTCCTGTAATAAAAGATTTATTTCTTTATTTTTGGTTACCTGTATGTGTATGTCTGTGAGTGTATGTGCCATGTGAGTGGAGGTGCCTACAGAGGCCAGAGAGGTACTGGATCTCCTGGAACTGGAGTTATAGGTAGTTACCAGCTGCCTGTTTTGGATCCAGAGGTTCCAGAAAGAGCAGCAAATGATCTGAACTGCTCAGCCACTTCTCCAGCCCCTGCCCCTAATCTTTTAGGGACCTTGAATAAGGCCAAACTAGGAATTGTGGCTTTGACACAGAAAATAATTTCAAGCCAGGTCTGTTTTGGGGGGGAAGCTTTATCAAAGATATCAAGAAAGGCTCAAGCAAGAGAGTTATGGAGAACCAGAGCGCTCAAAAGAAGGGCATGCCCAAGCGTGGTTGTGTGCTTCCCAAGGGAACATGGAGGAGTGTGGCATACCCAAGCATCCTACCGGTTCCTCAAAGGGGAGTGGCAGAGAGTAGTAGCAGCAATAGCCACAGTCTTGGCATGTTACTAGCTCTTGAGTTAGATCTCAAAAGGTTGCTAAGAAACATTTTTTTTTAATTTGTATCTCTTTCCTTTGGTCAGTGAAATTCTAAGGGTGAAATTATAAGGATTTCACAAGGAGCACACATCCTTTCCCTAGAAACAGAATTTCTGGTGTGATTCCTAGAACATTTTAGGTTTGTAGCTGGGGAAGGCCTGCAGCCAGACTTTCTAGTGAGTGGCTCCTCTCCTGTCTCGTTTCTCCAAGGCTTTCCCTGTCTTTCTACTCTGCCTCATGACAATACAGCTCAGGACCTTATGCTTCCAACATGAGCATGGCACTGGCTAAGTGATCCCTGTCCTCCTGGCCTTGGCCACAATCTTCCATTATCTTAACCTTGTCTTTTTCTACTCTTTATTTGTTATGGTTTTGAAGGAGGGTCTCACTGAGCTCAAGCTGGCCCCCCGACTTGCTACTAGAGTACGTGGATGACTCGCCCACCTCTGCCTCACAGGCATTGGAATGGAACTTACACGCTTATACACCACGATGGCTGGATTTCTCAGTGTGTTCCTGAATTCTGTTTGCAGGTACTTTGTTGAGAAATGCTGCATCTATGTTCATCAAGGAAATTGGCATATAGGTGTTTTCCTTTCTCTTGTGTCTTTATCTGGAATGTTTGGTAGAGCTCCTTCCCATACTAGTTTGTGGATCAACTTGAGAGGTGTTGGAGTCTTCCGTATGAGTTTAGAAGAGGGCTAGGAAGATGGCTCAAGAGGAAAGAGTACTTGTTGCAAAAGTAAGAAGATTTAAGCTGGGCAGTGGTGGCACACACCACTTTTAGCTCTAACCCTTCCTTGTAGGTCTGCCTGGCCTGTAGCCCAGAGCTCTAAGTGGATTGTGCTCTAGCTGTCATCTGACCTCAGGCATTTCTTAATCTCCTCCCTGATTTCCTCAATGACTCCCTGTGTTGTGCTTGTGCAGTCTCTGCTGTCTCCTCGTGTGTATGTAGTTTCTGAAGTTTCTTTTCCTTTCTTTTCTTTCTCTCTTTGTGTGTGTGTGTGTGTGTGTGTGTGTGTGTGTGTGTGTGTGTGTGTGTTTGTTTTTGTTTTTGAGACAGGGTTTCTTCTCTGTGGCTTGGAGGCTGTCCTGGAACTAGCTCTTGTAGATCAGGCTGGTCTCGAACTCAGAGATCCACCTGCCTCTGCCTCCTGGGTGCTGGGATTAACGGTGTGTGCCATCACTGCCTGGCATGCTTGTGTTTTCTAATCAAACGCCACTGTGGTCTGATCCAAAGAATCCTTTGAAAAATTTGCATTTGTTGAGGCCTGCTGTGTAGCAGGCAATTTTAGAGCAAGTCCCACGTGCTGCTGAGAGCAATGTGTACTCCCTACCTGTTGGCTGGAATATTTGGCTGATATAGGTTAAATCTGGTTGAGTGGAGTGATGTTTCCTGGGTGAGTTTTTGTTTGGAAGACTTCTCTAAAAATGACACTGGAGTATTGAAGTCTCCCACTACTGTGTCAAACATCTGTGACTTCTTATGCCTGTTGATGTTTGCCTTTACACAAATTTACAATTGTTACAGCTTCTCCATGAATTGTTCCTGCTATTAGTATATAGTGTCCCTTTTCATCTCCTCTGACTAGCTTTGGTCTGAAGTTTGCCTTATGAAATACAAGAATTACTGTGCCAAGCTAGACACAGTTGTGGCACACATCTTTAATCCCAGCACCTGGGAAGCAGAGGCAAGCAGATCTCTGAGTTCGAGGCCAGCCTGGTCTACAGAGCTAGTTCCAGGATAGCCATGGCTACACAGAGAAACCCTATCTCAAAAAAATAAATAAATACAAAATAATTGTGTCAACAAGTTTTATGACC
This sequence comes from Phodopus roborovskii, assembly GCF_943737965.1. Classification (NCBI taxonomy): domain Eukaryota; kingdom Metazoa; phylum Chordata; class Mammalia; order Rodentia; family Cricetidae; genus Phodopus; species Phodopus roborovskii. Next base: position 85,426 of record NW_026125261.1, on the reverse strand, counting down.
TTCCTCACATGCTAGATTGAGTTCTACTTTTTGACTCTTTTTTTAAATCTTTTCCATTATATTAATGCATATATTAATTCTATGCGTCTGTATGTATCTGTCTGTCTGTGTACCTGTCTGTGTGTGTCTGTGTCTGTGTGCCTGTCTGTCTGTGTGTGTCTATCGGTCTGTGTGTCTCTGTGTGTGTGCACTGGAACGGTGCCTCTGTGGAGGTCAGAAGGCTATCTGTGAGAGTCACCACCTCCTACCATCTGGGTCTCGGGATCAAAACTCAAATTGTCAGGTCTGTCAGCCAGCACCTGTGACTCACTGAGCCTCTCACCAGCTCCACGCTCAGTATTTGCTAGCTAGGTGAGTTTCTTGGAGACATCAGGTAACTGGATCTTGCTTTTCACTTCAGCCACTTAGCATGCATCCTTTCGGGAGAGTTGAGGTCATTCGAATTTAAAAATCTTTATTGAGTCAGGCAGTGGTGGTGCACACCTTTAGTCCCAGCACTCAGGAGGCAGAGGCAGGTGGACTTCTGTGAGTTTAAGGCCAGCCTGGTCCACAGAGCGAGTTGCAGGTCAGGCTCCATAGCTACACAGAGAAGCCCTATCTTGAAATAAAATAAAAAAAGAATCTTTGTTGAGAGGGGTTTGTTGCTTCCTGCCCTCATGTTAGTTGATTAGATGGCTATCACTGGTGTCTGTCTCCCCCTCCTCCTACGTGGGCTATATAAACTAACTCTTCCATCGCACAAAACAAAGCAAAACAAAAACCCTCTATGGAGTAGGTTCTGCCTTTGCCTTCATTTTACAGATAGGGACTATGAGAAACAGAGAGGAACCCAAGTGGGGTCATGTACTTGTAGAGAATGGAGCAGGATTTGAATTCTTAGCAGCAGAACTCGAGACCAATAGAAGCTACTTCCAGTTTCTGTGAGACAGCGTTTGTGGGAGGAGCCCCAGAGCCAAGGAGTCAGCCCTGCGTTTCTGTGTCCTTCAGTTACGTGCAGCTTCGGTGTTTGTGCAACTTTGTTACATCTCTTGCCACCTAGTTCCTTCCCCTCGGATGTCAGCCTTCCTTTCCCCAGCTTCATTAATATATTAAAGCCCCCAGTCAGAATGTAAGTCACCGTGACACAGACAAAGAAGCTAAGAATATGAAAAAGGAGCTGGGTGTTGGCGGCACACGCCTTTAATCCCAGCACTTGGGAGGCAGAGGCAGGCAGATCTCTGTGAGTTTGAGGATGGCCTGCTCTACAGAGTGAGTTCCAGGACAGGCTCCAAAGCCACAGAGAAAGCCCGTCTGGAAAAAAAAAAAAAAACAAAAAACCAAAAAAAACAAAACTAAAAAGGTCCTGTTCCCATGATAGCAGTCACTCTACCTTAGCACTGTGTCCTGGAAAAGTGCCTCGGGGTCCCGTTTCTCTATTCAGGAAGTCTGCAATTCTTTATTAGAAGGTCTTACAAAATGATAAGAGAAAGGTGCAGTGCAAACACCCACAGAAAAATGTGCAATACAAGGGGGAAAAAATCCTTAAATTTCAAACCAAGCGCAGGTGGCTCTGTCAGATCTCTAAGGTCAGATCAGCCTTGTGACCATGCAAACTGAGAAGACAGCGCTAGAGAGGGCAGGGACACCACTGCTGGCAGAGGGTGTGTGACCCAGCTCACCCTTTGTGGTGCTTTGAGGGAGCTGTTCCCCACACCCTTGGGTGTTTATGCAGTACATATTTCCCCTTTCCGAGCCATCTCTCAGCCACCTTTTACAGCTGTTAACGGCTGTCTTCTCAGATCTCCACTTTGAATAAAGCATGACCGAAAGATGCAATTCGTAGGACTGGGAAGATGGCTCGATGGTTAAGAGCATTGTCTGCTCTTCTACAGGACCTGGGTTCTATTCCCAGCACCTACTTGGTGGCTCACAAACATCTGTAACTCTAGTTCCAGGAGACCCAGCGCCTTCTTCTGGTTTCTGGGGGCACTGCGTGATCATGGTACACAGACAACATACATGTGGGCAAAACACGCAGGCAACATTAAAACAAAATAAAAAGATTCGATTCCTGTCTGTGTCGCTGGCCTCTGTGATGACACACAGGTGTTGTGGTCACCAAAGGGGTCTGTGTAAGAGCTTGCCTCTCGCCTCAGTATTTACTGAGTGTCTGATATATGTCAGGCCCTGTTCAAAGCAGTGTGAGTATGGCAGAAAATGACAAAGACGGGCCAATGCTCGCACAGCCTAAGTTTTCTGTGTCAGGAAAATGAAAGAAGAGACAAGTCTGTAAAAATCTATGGTACATCGGTTATAATAAATGTAAAGATGAAAGAAGTATGAGTGGGGTTATAGCATGCTAGGGAAAGAAGGCAGAGTTGTTATCTCACATGTGAGGCAAGAGAGTGTCTCATTAGCAAAGACGTCAGGCAAATAAGGAAGATGGCATTGCTTGCGATGGGGACATTAGAAGCAGCCCAGTCATACTAGTGACTAGTACTGAATTTTATCCGGTGATGCTAGGCAGCCCATGAGGAGTATCAGCTAAGACTGGCGGTGCATTTTGGAAGTATCCGTTTGGCTGGAACAACTGGCCTCAGGTGAGAAAGCCCCATTCCTGCCTCCCCCAACCCCACCCATGTGGAGAAACCTCCAAACGTTCAGTTCTTTAGACACAGCCCAAGACCCCACCCAAAAGCTTACCATAGCACAAACACACCTTGGGACACGCCATCACCCTGCACCCCTATAGGCTACTTAAAGCATCCCCTTTGGAATGGCCATGTGAATTCTCTCCTGCTCCCATTTCCAAGAGTCACCCAGGAAGCGCTTTGCTCAGGCCTTTTACTCTTTAATTCAGCTCAATTTGACTTACTGTGTCTGTGGAGAAACCTACTACTGGGGGTACAAAAATACCTGTGAGTGTCCTCTGGAAGAAGTAGGTGTTGCGAAATGCTTCTTTACACTGTGTGAAGATGCGTCTCTGTGATTGGTTTAATAAAGAGCTGAAAGGTTAACAGCTAGGCAGGAAAAGATTAGGCAGGACTTCTGGGGACAGAGAGGACTTGGAAAGGAAGGCAGCATCACCAACGGGATACAAAAGGAGCAAGACAGGGAGAGGTAAGACCCATTAGCCATGTGACAGTGCCTACATTAATACAAACATTGATTTCAGTTATAAGAGCTAGTTAGAAACAAGCCTAAGCTAAGAATGGGTTTCATAACTAATAAAAGTCTCTGTGTCATTATTTGGGAGCTGGAGGTACAGAGAAAGCCAGCCACATTTGGCGCGCAAAGGGCCACACATGCCACATATCCAAACAAAGGGCCTAAGGAAGCAAAGGAAAGTTCTGGAGGGGGAGCTGGATGTGACTTTCTGGTCCTACAGTCTCTCAGGTGGGATGGGGCTACGCATACAGGGGCACTGCTACCAGGCCACGCCTGCAGGTTGGAGCCAGCACCAGCTCCATGAGCCAGCACCATGGGCTGAGCTAAGCTGTGTGGCAACTGGCATGGCAGTTTAATATTTGTCTCAGAGAATGCTGCAGGTGCTCAGTAAATGCGAATTCAAAACAGATTCGAAAACAAAAAAACTCTAAACAGGTTACAGTGGGTTTAAAAAGTGTGCAGAGTCTTGAAAATGAAATGGACATAGACAATCATAGAAAAAATAGTTTATAAATAATAAGATAAAGTCCTTAAAGGGAGAACAAAATAATAGAAAAGGGGTTAGCCATTTAAGATGGAAAATACAGAGTCTGGATCATATATGGTGTCTTGTTCACGTTAAATTTTTTGATTGCTGGTGAGTGAATGATGACATGGGATTGTAAAAGGAACTGCTAAATTAAACCAGTCTAAGTACTTTAGGAAAGCCTTAATTTTTAAAGTAGAATTTAAAAAATATATTGCGTTGGGGGAAGAGGTTATGCTTTTGTATCCATAGGAAACAATAGGCTGTGGATTTGTTCAAGACTATAGAGAATCAGGTTTAATTGGGGGGAGACCTCCTGAAAATTTTGACTGCAGATATAAAAAAAATAAAGCTAGAAAAACTACAAGACAGGCGATGTGTATTTTACCTGCTCAATCATAAAACAACAACAAAAAAATCATCTTTGGCTGGCTTGTGTACAACACACAGTCCATACTTCTGTTAATGTAGATATGTCTGTTACCTTTGAAATGTATGTGTATTCAGAGCAAGGCAACCAGATGTTGTAGAATATTAGTTAAACTTATGTGTTACATTTGTTTATGCTGGGGAATGTTTGTCTAATGATGCAAAAATATGTTGCATTCTTTTATGTTGACTTTGTTTATCTTTGTAATGCTGTGTTACTTTGCCTGTCTAAACACCTGATTGTTCTAATAAAATGGCTATTAGCTGAATGACCAATAGCTAAGCAGGAGCGAGAATAGGCAGGACTGGCTACACAACCAGCTACGAAGGAAGAAGGGGGAAAAAGGTATATGGAATAGAGAAAGGTAAAAGCCCAGAGGCAAAAGGTAGATGGGATAATTTAAGTTGAGAAAAGCCGGCTAGAAACAAGCCAAGCTAAGGCATGCATTCATAAGTGAGAGTAAGTCTCCATGTGTGTATTTACTTGGGAGCTGGGTGGTGGATCCCTAAAAGAGCAAAGAGTAGAAAATTAAAATTAAAAAATTTAAAAAAAAACATTCAGGCGTTGGTGGCACATGCCCTTAATCCCAGCACTCAGGAGGCAGAGACAGGCAGATCTCTGTGAGTTTGAGGCCAGCCTGGTATACAGAACTAGTTCCAAGACAGGTTCCAAAACACCATGTCTCAAAAAATAAACAAACAAACAAATAAAAAATTAAAAAACTAACTACAACCAGACACCAATAAAAATGGACAGTCCAGTGATCCAGTCTTTCACGGTGCCTCAGAGTCCTGAATCCAAAACTGCTTCAAGACTGCTTACTGAGATAATCCAGCCTCATAGACTGTTCTAGCCAGGACCACAGGAAGCCTTGTGCTTTCCCATTGTACAGAGACTGGACAGCTAGCTCCCCCAGGGCTTGTCCATTATCCTAATTTTCTCAGGATCTTCCAAAGATGCCATTGCTCCCAGAAAATAAGAAGCAATCTAGAGAACATGACACCCACAGTCCCAAGACGTTGGTTGGTTGGTTGGGTTTTGGTCATTTGGTGGGTTATGGATGTTTGTCATTGTTTAGGGAGCATGTGGTTACAAATTGTTATTGGTAAGGCAGAGGCAGATGGATCTCTGTGAGTTTGAGGCCAGCTAGGACAGGGTCCATAGCTACAGAGAAACCCTGTCTCAAAAAATTGTTATCAGTAACAGTCAGAAAAACAAAAAGAAAACCAAAAAAAAAAAAAAAAAAAAAAAAAAAAGAGATTTGACGCAAGGATCGTTTTTTGAAGAGAAAAAGGGGAATATAATATAGAAATGATGGGATAAAATGGCCTCCCATTTTATCTACTTTTTTTGTTCAAAAGTCTACTTTTGAACAACCACTCATTTCAAATATTTTATATTGGTATGGATTTGTGTATATTGATAAAATTTAAGGTTATTTTTGTTATACTATGTATAATTTTTACTCTTGTTTGAGGTATTGTGCCTTACGACTCATTTAAAAATATAACGCTTTAGTCCTTGAATCTAATCTCCTTTTTTTGTTTTCTTTTTGTTTGAGTCATCTATAACTATCAAACTTATAGTCATGTTTTCAAGGTCAAACAGACATATATTTTAGGTAGGTGATCTTCAAACACTTCAAAGACCTACAGAATATGGCATTTAAAATGTTTGGTAACATAAGGCTTTTCATAATAGTGAGACATGTCTGATTCTGATAGCAACAGTGTACTTCAAAAAATGATGATGGGCATCAAAGAACCTCCATATGGAGTTTACTTTCTTTGTGGTAAAAGCTAGCAATTTTGGCAAAGGCCTGCCCTTTCCTTGACTGCCGACAGTATGTTGTGCGAACTGGACAAGCAGGACATAAAAGAAAGCAACTTCTGAACTTTGCCAAGACTGGATAAGACAGTCCTTCAAAAATTCCTGCTTCACAGAAAGTTCTGTCAGATGTTCTAGGCCTGTAGGCTGAAGATGGGTGCCCTGATGTTACAGAGGAACCTTGTGTGACTGTCCAGGCAGCCAGCTGTTTCTGTCATTTCTCATAGTTTTGGAAGTTGTTTGCTATGCATTTCCTGTTTACTCAGGTAATATTATATCCCTCTCAGGTCTTTGATGGTGTTGAAGACTAGATGGTTATAGTTAGTTTTCCTTAGTTATGATAGAAAGTAATTAGGCACAAAAGTTTGGATTCTTCAAGAGAGGATAGATAGTGGAATATTTTCTTTGAATGTACCAAATACAAATAGAATACCTGCTAATTGTTATTACTGTTTATAGTTTTAGTATGTTAGAGTTAAAAACCTTTCCTTTTCATTTAGACAAAAAGGGGGGAATGTTGCAGAATGTTCCTTTACACTATTGGTTTAAAAAAAAAAAAAAAAAGAGCTGAATGGACAATAGCTAGGCAGGAAGAGGGTTAGGTGGGACCTCTAGGGACAGAGAGGTCTTGGGGAAGAAAACGGGGTTACTACCAGGCTGGACACAGAAGAAGCAGGACAGGCAGAAGAAGAGGTAAAAACCTCAAGTCACATGGTAGTACATAGGTTAATAGAAATGGGTTAGTTTAAGTTCTAAAAGCTAGTTAGAAAAGAGCCTAAGCTAAGCTGAGCTTTCATAATTAATAAGCCATCTCTGTGTCATTATTTGGGAGCTGGCAGTACAGAGAAAGTGTGCTGCAAGTGTGGAGACAGACTGGAGACGACAAGGGTTGACCTTGTAAATCTAGCAAGCAGCACTGCCTGGAGCCAGCTGTGGTGGCTCACAACTCTAACGCCAAGCAATTGGAAGGGTGAGGCAGGAGGATTGCTATGACTTTGAGGCCAGTCTGGACTACATCATGTCTGAGAAGCCAGCCTGTGCCACAGAGTGGGACCTGGTATCCAAACAAACAAAAACTGATTCTAACGAGAAGTGGCAAGACAGATTTGAATGCTAACTTTGGAAGCAGACTCACTCAACTGAAGTGTTTTTTAGGGATGAGTAGAGTGAGGCTTCCTGCCTAAGCTAGGCCAGTAGACAGCTAAAGGGGAGCGCCATCACCAGGCCTTGCAACACAATGTTATATGTTCCTACGTATATGGCTTGTAATCGCTTTATTTATTATTGTATGTGCATAAGTGTTTGCCTGCATGCATGGCTGTGCACCACATTTGCGCATGTGGAGCCCACAGAGATAAGAAGAGGGTATCAGATCCTGGAATTACAGACAATTGTGAGCTGTCTGTGTGTGTGTGTGTGTGTGTGTGTGTGTGTGTGTGTGTGCGCGCGTGCGCGCGCGCGCGTGCTGGAACTCAAACCTGGCTGCTCTAGTGCTCTTACCCACTGAGTCATCCGTAGCCCATATTGTGACTTCTGAGGGCAACAGCTGCTTGGTGTTGCGTGGCTTCTTTAAATAGCACAAAAAGGAAAGCTGTGTGGAGCGTTTCTTTGCTGGCCTGAGTGCCTTTGCCTCCCCAGCCCCACTCTTCTGCAGTCACACTCACCCACTCCTCCCAGCGGGATATCTTCTCTGCCATCTCCATGGCCTCCTTGTGCTCACGCTCTGCTGTCTCAGCAGCCTCCTTGGCCAGGCGTTCCTCCGCAGCCTTCTTTTCCACTCGACCTTTTCTTCATCTGTTAGGCCATAATTGCGAGGCTCCCCAATCTCTTTGATGAGCTGTTTGATAGCAAGTCTGTTCTGGGCATCTTCGAGTTTTCCTACATCTTTAAATGCCAGAAGAGAGGAGATCTACACACAGGTTCATGTGTCTGTGACTAGAAAAGACACTATACAGACGTGTGTGAGAAATGGTCACATCAAAGCTGCATTTTCCAGTTGGTGAGATTCAGAGTTTCATTTCTCAAGGGCAATCACAATGGAGTGTGAGAGTCAGGGGTGGGAGGATTTGGACTTGGCTCTTACAGTTCTCCTTCTGTTGCAACAAGATCCCACTAAATGGCCTTAAATAGACTGCAATTCACTATGCAGACAGCTACTAGGCCTCTGTCCTGTGTGCTGGGGTTACAAGCACCCAACACGTGAGCCCTGCCTGAGTTCTGGAAATCATCATTGATCTGAGTGGATGGGTGAGGGAATAGACTATACTATAGTGTGAATTTGTTTTTACTTTTGTCTGTGCTCGTGGTATATTGTGTGGGCACATGTATGTTGTAGGTGCACAAATATATGTGTGCACACGTGTGTGGAAGCCTGAGGCTGATCTGAGGAGCATTCCTTAATTGCTCTCTGACTTATTAATCGAGGCGTGGTCTTTCAATTTAACCCAGAGCCTGTTGATAAGAGTCAGTCTAGCTAGCCTGCTTGCTTAGGTTATCTCCACTCATTCCACAGCTGGGATTAAGGGTGGGCCACCATGCCCACCCACTGTTTATCATAAGGATCTTTTCTCTTTGTTTTTATATTTATTTTCTTAATTATGTATGTGGGATGGGGGGATGTGTGCATGTGAATGCAAGTGCCTGCAAAGGGCAGAAGAAGGTGTTGGATTACAGTGTAGCTACCACAGCTGGCTTCCCATGCTTCCTTCATTTAAACTATCCATTTCATTTGATGATGATGAAGGCCAGACTCCAGGATGTCTGCCTAATGTTAATGTGGGGCCAGAGGACCCACATGTGCTTCCCATGACCTCAGACCCTGTCTACAGAGAATGATGGTAGTGAGTACATTTGGGTACTGTGTCTTCCAGATTTATTTTATTTTTATTTATTTGGTTTCTTTCAACTGCATTTCTCTGTGTAGCCCTGGCTGTCCTGGAACCCGCTCAGTAAACCAGGCTGGCCTCAAACTCATCGAGACCGGCCGGCCTCTGCCTACCGAGTGCTGGGATTAAGGGTGTGTGTCATCGCTGCCTGGCTTGGTTTTGAGACAGAGTCTGGATATATAACCCTGGTTGGCTTTGAACTTGTGGTATGGATGCTAAGAACTAAGCCCTTAAAGGGCTGAGAGTATAGCTCAATGATGAAGCCTAGCAGGCCAGAGGCCCTGGGTTTGATTCTCAATACAAAGAAAACTGCAAAAACCATGGAAAGACCAAAGAGCAAAAACGTTTTATCTGCTACCTCTTTACTTCCTGACCTCTGACATTTAATTGTCCAGATGTGTCCCTTGCTGCATGCACACTACACTGTACTCCTCCCTGAATCTCAGGGGTAATGACAACCTTCATGTCACTCACTAAGTGCTGGAGAATGTTTTGAAAGGGCTCTATTTTGGGAGACCATGCTTGCTTGTGGGGAACAGCTGTAGGCGCCTAACAAAGCTAGAGTGGCAGAGTTACCCTTCGAGGAGTGTGGGATGGGAACAGAGTCCAGCCCAGCTCTGAGTGCAACTCCCAGTGGAACTTGAAAACTCCAGGGCCCTAGTAGGGTGGCCAGAGAACTAGAAAAGCATGCTGGTCTGAAAAGGTTGAAGCTCCAAAGAGAGAATGGATCTGGGAAATACTGGGAGAGAATTACATCCAGAAAGAGAGAGAGAGAGAGAGAGAGAGAGAGAGAGAGAGAGCTCCCTTCATACCAATGTGTATTGGGTGGATTTCAATTTCGTCAAAGTAGTTGAAGACGGTCTCATCATCAGTATTAATGTCCCGGTAGTTGCTCAGAGACCGGAGGAATCGGTCCTGGCTGTAGTGAGTCCCCGCCACGATGCTCTCCGGGAGGTTCATTACTCGCTCCTTCAGAAAGTCATCAGAGGCATCCAGACCACACACAAATTCTGGGGAGAGGGAGAAACTCTGAGGTCAGCATGGCACAGTAGAGATGGATGGCCACAGCTAACTAACATCATCAGCTGGGACCTGGAGTTGCTGCAAAAGGCCTGACACGTTGTTTTTCTTGTACCTTTCTTAGAGGAGAAATGCATGGAGCCCTCACAACTCCAGCGACTAGATGCTCAGTTGGGAGTTTGCACGGTCTGTTTTCTTTCCTCTCCTCCTTTCCTCCCACCTCTCTTGCTGTAGAAGCAGCAGATACTGTTAAGTAGAAAGTCTCTACTAACCCTGTGACAATCACATCTCTAGGCTTTCACCCCTGGCATGCTGAAGCAATGACTTCCCCACAGGACAGGGGGGGTTCAGTGAGGTTTTTGTTGTTGTTTTTCTAGATTTTTGTTTGTATTTCTTTGTTAGTTTTCAACATTTATCTTTGATTTTTAGTTATGTGTGTGCCCGTGTGTATGTAGGACATCTGTGCGTGGTGACCAAAGAGGCCAGAGGAGGGCACTGGATCCCCTGGAGCTGGAGTGAGCAACCCAAAGTGGGTACTAGCAACCCAGGACGGGTCCTGGGTTAGAGGTCTGCTGCTGGGATAAACACCACGGCCAAGGCAACCTATGGAAGGAAGGGTTTATTGGGGCTTATGGTTCCACAGGGATGAGAGTCCATCACTAACTCCCATGGGGAAGTGGCAAACATGGCGGCTGGAGTGGCAAGCAGGAAGCAGAGAGAGGAGGGAGAGGAAGAGCAGACTGGGAATGACACGAGACTTTGAAAATTATTGTTGCGACTATTATTGTTATTATTATCTCATATATTACATCCCAACTACAGTTTCCCCTCCCTCCCCTCCCCCACCTCCCCTTTCTCCCAGATTCTTAAGCCTGACTCCAGTGACATACTTTCTCCAAAAGAGCCACGCCTCCTAAGCCTCCCCAAATAGTGCCACCAACTTGGGTCCAAGTAAGTGTTCAGATACAGGAGTCTATGGGACATTCTCATTTAAACTGCTACCAGTTCTTAGCTGCTGAGCTATCCCTCCAGCCCCCAGTGAGGTTTTAACATGCTCAGGGCTTGACACATTTTGAATTGAATTTTATCCAGTTGCCTTGGTGACAGCAATTTGCAAAATGAACCCCTTAGAAGTGTTTCCCAATCCTAAACCAGGCAGCCCTGTTTTGTTGTTGTAGTTTCTGTTTGGTTTTTTGAACTAGCTCTGTAGACCAGGCTGGCCTAGAACTCACAGAAATCTGATGGCTTCTGCCTCCGGAGGGCTGGGATTAAAGGCATGTGCCACCAAAGCCCGGCTCTTTTTTCTAGCAACTAATTTCATTCTTTTTCTAAAGTGTATGTCTCTACATGGAGAAGAAATTGGGAGAAAACCCATCTTTTAGGCATTTCTTGTTTCTGCCACTGGTCTCAGAGACCACAGTACTCATCCCTGAGCAAGACAGAGATGACTCAGTAGTTAAGAATACTTGTGCAAGGTATGGTAGCTAACACCTTTAATCCCAGTGCTTGGGAGGTGGATGCAGGAGGATCTCTGTGAGTTCAAAGCCAGCCTGGTCTCTAAGTTCCATGACAACCAGGACTACATAGACTGTACATGCTATAGAGAGACCCTGTCTCAAGAAACAAATAGAGCACTTGCTGCCCTTCCAGAGGATCATGGTTTCAGTTCCAGAATTTGGTTCCTAGCACCTATACAGAGCAGCTCAGAACTCCATCTATCTCTAGCTCCCAGGGATCCACACTGCTGGGCCCCTAAACGCATATGCACATAGTCCCCACACCACACACACATACATACTAAAAAGAAAGCACATCTTTAAAAAATTAAATCTTCCTGGGTGGTGGTACCACATGCTTTTAACTCCAGCGCTTGGAAGGTAGAGGCAGGCAGATCTCTGTGGGTTCAAGACCATCCTAGTCTACAAAGCAAGTTCCAGGACAGCCAGGGCTGTCATACATAGAAACTCTGTTTTCAAAAACAAAAATAAATAAATAAGTAAAAATAAAATGTTGTATGGCATAAAGAGATTGAATGACATTCCCTAAAGGTGTCTTTGGAGAGGCTGAAGAGACAGCTCTGTGGGCAAAGTGCTGGCTGACAAGCTGAGGACCTGAGTTTAATCCCCAGCACCCACGAAAAAAGCCGGGTTTGGGATCACCCACTAGGAAGCACCAGGGAGGTGGACACAGGACAACCCCTGGGATCACTGGTCAGACAGCCTAGCTGAAGTGACAAGTGCCAGGTTTGGTGAGAGACCCTGTGTCACAAAACAAGGTGGATATCTCCTGAGAAATACCACCTAATGTTGACCTCTACTCTCACATGCATGTAAGTATATGTGTATACTTACGACATTAAGAAAGTATTTTCAACTCACCAGGTGTAATTAATCTATCAAAGGGAAACATTTTGCCTCTGATTTCTTCTTCTTCCTCTTCATCTTCCTCTAGTAAGACAAAAATATATATAGTTATGCTTTTTAACATATTACTGGGGGGGGGAGGTCACAGTAAAAGTCCAAATACTGTTTTGTTTCATCTTTTAATGGTGTGCTGCTTGGAGCAAATACAGTTTTTTAATTGGGAAAACATTTTCGGCTTTTTGAGGTTGGATTTGAGTTCACAGCAAGTCTCCTGCCTCAGCCTCTCATGACGTAGCCCAGGCTAGCCTTAATCTTGCAAACTTCCTGCTTCTCCCTCCCCAGTACTGAGATGAAAGGTATATACATGCAGACCAGGCTTCAGATGTCATATTATGTTGGGATGTATGTATACATATGTGCCACTATGTGTACATGTATGTGGAAGGCTGAGGTCAGGTGTGTCCTTCAATCACTCCTTACCTTATTTGGGGGACAGGATCTCTCATGGAATGTGGTGCTCACTGGTTTGGCTAGACTGGCTGGTCATCAGGCTCCAGGGGTCTGCACACCCCCAGTGGTAGGGTTATAGACACAAGCCAGGATGCCCAGCTGGGTGTTGGGCATTCACCTAGGTCCTCCTGCTTATGCGGCATGGCAAACACTTTAGGACTGAGCTGTCTCCCCAGTGGCATATTTTAACTAGCAATCATGAATGGAAACCAGCCATACACAGAATACCAAGCTCAGAAGTAGTCTCATAACCCAAATACCTATTGACAGACAAACCAATAAAAAAACAAAATGGTATATTTAGACAATGAAATACTATTCTGACTTGAAGAAGAAGAAGGAGAAGGAGAAGGAGAAGGAGAAGGAGAAGGAGAAGGAGAAGGAGAAGAAGAAGAAGAAGAAGAAGAAGAAGAAGAAGAAGAAGAAGAAGAAGAAGGCTGGCAAGGCTGGAGAGATGGCTCAGTGGTTAAGAGCTGTGGCTGCTCTTCCAGAGGACTCAGGTTCAATTCCCAGCACCCACTTGGCAGCTCACAGCTGTCTGAAACTCCAGTTCCAAGGGATCTGACATCCTCACACCAATGCACATAAAATAAAATTAAGTAACTGAAGAAGAAGAGAAGAAAAAGAAGAAGAAGGCCGGGTGGTGGTGGCGCTCGCCTTTAATCCCAGCACTCAGGAGGCAGAGGCAGACAGATAGGTGAGTTCGAGACCAGCTACAAGAGCTAGGTTCCAGCTAGGCCTACACAGAGAAAGCCTGTCTCAAACCCCCCCCCCCCAAAAAAAAAGAAAGAAAGAAAGAAAAGAAAAGGAAAGAAAAAAAGAAAAAAGGTTGGCACTGTGAACAAACCTGAGGACACTGTGCCAAATGAAATGAGTCAGTCACAGCAGCAGAACAAGGAGGGTCCTGAAACACTAAAATTCGCAGAATGAAACTGTGGCATGGTGGTTTCTTGGGCCTGGGGGGTAAAAGGAAAGGGGCAATTTCTAACCACTAGGTGGGAAGTTTAAGTCAAGCAAGATGCAATCCTAGTACCTGGGAGGTGGAGGCTGGGGGAGAGGGGGGGTGTCGGATGTTCAAGATTATCCTCTGCTACACTGAGTTTAAGGCCAGTCTGGGTTACATGAAAAAAAAAAAAAAAAAAAAAAAAAAAAAAAAAAACAAAGGTCAGGAGGTGGTGGTGGTGCCTTTAATCCCAGCACTCGGGTTGCGGAAGCAGGCAGGGAATCTCTGTGAGTTCAAGGCCAGCCTGGTCTGAAGGGGAATGTCCTTTGCATATATGTTTCTCATATTGGTTGATGAATAAAATACTGATTGGCCAGTAGAGAGGCAGGAAGATAATCGAGGCTAGGAGACTAGGAGAATGCTGGGGAAAGGAAGGCAGAGAGAGATGCAAAGAGAATAACAGGTCCAGACCCTTCTCTGGTAAGATAAGGCCATGTACAAATACATAGATTAGTAATTATGAGTTAATAACCAAGAGAGAGCTAGACAATAAGAAGCCCTGGCCATTGGTCAAGTTTAATAATTAATATGTCTCTGTGTGCTTATTTGGGACAGAAACCTCCATCTTCACTGGTGTACAGAGATACCCTGTCTTGAAAAACCAAAAAAAAAAAAAAAAAAAAAAAACAAACAAAAAACCCTCACAGATTCAAGGAAACAAAATACTAAGTTTCCAACTTCTGAGAGTATAAACACGCAGAACAGAGAGAGCATCCATACTCACGATTGAACAGATCTTTTGCTTGATCATAGGTCTTTGGGAATCCATCCAAAATGTAGCCTTGGTTCCTACAAGGCATAGATTTGAGCTTTTCTTTCACAAACCGAATTACATATTGATCTTCTAGGCGACCTGATTTTTAAAAAAAATAAACACACGTGTGTTACTGTGACACAACCTACACAAGGGTGATGCTCTAAACTCATCCGGGAACTGTTGTATAGGCAAGAATGGTGTTGAAGACCCAGTTGTGTTTTTATTTTAAGCATGACATGTGTTAGTGCATATTTGAAGTAGCAGTGAACCGGTCTACAAGAAAGAGCAGGTGTAGGCAATACCAGCCACTCGTGGGAAACTTGTGGGAAGGCTGAGTGAGTGGACTAGCATCACATCCTGTAGCATCAAGTCCTGACTGCTTAAGAATTTCCTCTGAATTTACTTTATAATGCATGTGCCTCTGTGTGTGTGTGAGTGTGTGTCAAATGTGTGCAAGTGTCCTTTGAAGTGTTATGTTCCCTCCCTGGAGTGAGCTGGAGTTAAACAGATGGTTGTAAGCTGCCCAGTGTGCTGGGAACCTCTTCAAGGGCAGCATGTACTTTAAAATGCTGAGCCGTCTCTCCAGTCCCCTTCTTCCTATTATTATTATTCTCAAGGTGAGAGGACAATTTGTGGCAATGGGCTCTCTCCTGCTACCTCATGGGTCCTAGAGGAGCTTGAACTTAGGTCCCTTTATCCCCTGAGCTGTCCCACTGCCCCTCAGTTCTGTTTTCAAATTACACCTTAATACATAGTAATAAATATTTGTGTTGAGTGAGACAGTATTCAAGTGTGTTGCTATTCGGGGGATGGTGGTGCATGCCTTTAGTCCCAGCACTCGGGAAGCAGAGGCAGGTGAGGCCAGCCTGGTCTACAGAGCTAGTTCCAGAACAGCCAGGGCCACACAGAGAAACCCTGTCCTGAAAAACTAAAAGGAGGAGGAGGAGCGGAGGAGGAGGAGGGCGGAGGAGGAGGTCAGGCATATGTTTAATACAGGCCTTGGGTTCTGCCACACCCACACCCTCACTGTACCCTTCCCCAAGAAAAGTAGGTGCTAAATAAATATTTGCTGGATCTGAACAGCAAACTCAAGCTGACTTTCACAGGCTTTCGAAAGGGGCCAGAGCCGGAGCTTACACACTCAGCACCCGCCCGGCATAATGTGAGCAAGGGCCTGGACTCAGTCCCAGAACCCTGAATAATGATTAATAAAACTAGCATTTAAAGAAAAATGAGTCTGCAGCAGAAAGTGCTCACCCCAACCCCCACACCCTCTTCTCCAGGTCACACTTCTGACCTATGTCCTCTGGTCAGTTACTTCTTCAGCCCCCAACCCGGAGTTCCTGGAAATTGCTAGGTAGGAAAGAAAGACTGAGGGGGGAGAAGTCTGCTCTACAGTGGGCTTGGTGGCTTAAATGACAGCGTGCTGCTGCGACTCCTCCACAGCCCTATCACTGCACAGCTGTGGTGGCATGCAGGCACAGCCTGTCCGTACGCGTATGCGGCTTCATGAGGACAGTGTAAGTCTGGCAAGCCCCCAAAGACTTTCCCAGGGCTCATAATGTACCTTCAGTTTATCAAGAGTCTATGATGGAAAACAAACAGTTTGAGGCTACTTGCTACTGTTAGGTTCCCACACCCAGGACAAACTGACTGAGGTGCCTATTCAATATATCATCAAATCAGACCTGGCTGCTAGGTTTCCCCAGCATCCCTCATTCCTTACCAGTTACAGAGTTGGCTGGCATACCCCGTTCCCTACCCTGAACTCTCCAGCCCAGGGGCTGGGCCGCTTCCCCTCTCCCCTGCCCCTCCTTCCATTTTGGATTACACAGATACTAGGTCCTTCCATCTACCCTTTACTCTCCTGGTCTGGCCCTCCCCTCCCCCATCTCCTCACATGGCCAGGCTCACAGTCATGTTCACTCTGGACTTTTCCAGATGTCCCTGCCTCTGGCTATGTCCTCCCTTTTATCTACAATAAACCTCCTCCACCATACCTAGGAGCAATCATGTCCTCCTTTTTTTTTTTTTTTTTTTTTTTTTGCAGGGGGTGGGGTGGGGGCGGTTGCAGTTTGAGACAGGGTTTCTTTGTGTAGCTCTGTCTGTCCAGGAACTCGATCTGTAGACCAGGCTGGCCTGGATCTCATAGAGATTCACCTGTCTCTGCCTTCTGAGTGCTGGCATTACAGGCATGGGCCACCATCACCCAGCTTTGCCTGGTTTGTTTTAAACACTGACATTTGCCATTACCTTCTACTGAGTCAGAAGAAGGGTGTGTCCAGTGAGAATGGGGTTCCTGTAGCAGCTTTTGATCATTGTGGAATAACAGAGGCATGGCCAGTGCAGTGGTTTAAATGAGGAATGTCCCCCACAGGCGTGGATGTTTGAACCCTTGGTCCCCCCAGTCGGTGGTGCTGTTTGGGAGGTTGTGCAACCTTTTGGAGGTTCAGCCTTGCTAGAAGGTATACATGACTCGAGTAGCTTTGAGCGTTTATAGCCTCTCTCCACTTCCTGCTCTCACCTCTACTTCCTGCTCGGAGTTGACGATATAAGTAAGCCCTCCCCTTTCTGCTTGCTGCCATGCCTCACCGCCGTGATGGGCTCTTAAGCCTCTGGAACCTTAAATCCAAGTAAATTATACATTGCCTTGGTCGTGGTATATCAACACAACAACAGAAAAGTGAAATAGTGATGTACACTAAGGGATTGCCTAAGAGTCTTTGTCTAGATAGCCGTGATCTCCCTAGAGATAACCTATGACCTTTGGCCAATGCTGAACTCTAAGACAGGGGACTGCCCCTTTATGTTTATTTGTTCAAGGGTAAAAGTTAACTGTGCTATTGTGTGTAATAATCCAGGCAAACCTGGCTCCGCCCCTTGGGAAATTGACAGTGTCTGTCACCCCTCTGTGCATGGCAGGCACCCTGGCTCTGTAAGCAGGTGCAAAGGTCTCTCTCTTTAAGAGATAAGCTCCGCCCCTCCTGCTCATTGCTGCACCATTTCTCTGAGGAGTCAGACAGACCTCTCTCTCTCTCTCTCTCTCTCTCTCTCCCTCTCTCTGTCTCTTCTTTCTCCCCCCTCTCTCTCCCTGTCCTTCCCCAATAAAAAAACTTCCTTCCCACGTAAGTTCTGCCTGATGGCGTGTTTGTGTGTGTCATCATCCCCGCCATGGGATCTTCCACAGTCCCACCTCACTCTGTGTTCCTAACACTGTGTACATTTGAGGGTCACAGAGCCGTGCATGGGAGGCATGCAGAAAATAGGCTGGTTACCATAGAGGAGAAGATGAATACGGCTCTCATCTGTTATCTGTGACAAGAGCAGCCAAAATCGGCTTAACAAAAAATTTCAAATAGAACATTTAACTTTAATCGTCATGTTGTACTTGCCTTTCTACATATCTGTCATTTTGTATTTTAAAACAAAACCAAAAATAACATTTATTTTGGAGGTTGGAGAGATGCTCATCACTTAAGAGTACTGGCTGCTCTTCCAGAGAACCCCGGTTTCTGGTTCCAAGCACCCACAGAGCAATGCACAACCACCTGTAACTCGAGTGTGTGTGTGTGTGTGTGTTTAACCTAAAGAAACACTTATTTTTGTTTTATATGTATGGATATTTTGTTTTGTTTTTCAAGACTGGGTTTCTCTGTGGCTTTGGAGGCTATCCTGGAACTAGCTCTTGTAGACCAGGCTGGCCTTGAACTCACAGAGATCTGGCATGGGTATGCTTGGTGCCGGTGGAGGTCAGAAGAAGAAGTCAGATCTCCTGGAGCCAGAGTTATGGATGGTTTTGAGCCACCATGTGGGACTCACTCACCAGGCTGACCTCAAACTCACAAAGATCTGCCTGCCCCTGCCTCTTGAGACAGGGTCTTTCACTGACCCTGGAGGTCCCTGATTTGGGTAGCTGGCTGGCCAGTCAGCTCTAAGGACGCACATGTCACCAGCTCCCCAGTGCTGGGCTACAGATGTGTGGCAGGTCCTCATGTTTTTGCAGCAGGCAGTTGTGCCAACTGATCCATCCCTCCAGCCTCCCACCCCCTCCTCCTTTTGTTGTTACAGACAGGGTCCCTTTATTTATCCCAGGCTGGCCTGGAACTCAGATTCTCCTTCCTCAGCCTCCCCAGCGCTAGGATTACAGGTGTGAGCCACCGCATCTACTTTCCACTATGTTAGGAATGTCCATCATAGCTGGGCCTGTCTACTTTAAAATGAATGAGCGAAACCCAACTGGACACAGCTGTTAAATTACTACCCTGGGTTTCTTCGGTTTAGTTTCCAGTCTGTCTTTTCAATGTTAGTAATAATTAAAATGTTACTATTAACCCCACATTCATAATTACTACAATGGGTTTAAAAGTAGATGCCAACGCTGGGCATTGGTGGCGCATGCCTTTAGTCCCAGCACTCAGGAGGCAGAGGCAGGTGAAAATCTCTGTGTGTTCGAGGCCAGCCTGGTCTACAGAGCGAGTTACAGGACAGGCTCCAAAACAATACAGAGAAACTCTGTCTTGAAAAAAAAAAAAAAAGTAGATGCTAGCTGCTATATTCCATTGTCCTGTGCACAGGGAAGATGTGAAATGGACAAAAGTGTGAACATTTGTCCCTTTTTAGTTTAGAAATCTCAGATAAATCCCAACAGCCTGACTCAGCTCTCTTGAGTGAAGCAAGTGAGCACAAAGAATCAATCCACGGCAGCTACGGCAGCTGGCGGTGGTGGCAGAGCTCACCTTCCATCCCAGCACTCGGGAGGCAGAGACGGGCGGATCCGTGTGGTCGAGGATAGTCTGGTCTACAGAATAAGTTTCAGGATAGCCAGGGCTACGTAGAGAAACCTGGTCTTGAAAAACAAAACAACAACAGAAGAATCCATATTGAAGGCATGCTGGCTGACCCGCAGGCGTGGTGAGAGATATTCCCAGGGGCCTCGCGGTACCTCCCTGTGGGCTGTGGAACCTGTGCTGCTGGAGACATTGGAACTGGGAGAGGTCATGTGAGGGAAGACAGAGCTCGTGTTCTGGACACCTGTCCCTGGCAGAGGGTTCAAAGGTCTTGTTTTGTTCAAAGGCACTAAAGGTTCATGTTCTCGGTTCAAGTAAACACAGGCAAGAGAATTTTTGGTTTTGTTTTGTTTTGACAAGCTTGATGTCCTTGTTTCCTTTCTGTTCCTGTGATGAAATATACAAGCAAAAGCGACTTGGGGGGGGTGGCTTATTGGGGCTCACTGTTCCGGGTTTATGGCCCATCACTCCAGGGAAACCAAAGTGGCAAGAACATCCACAGTTGAGAGCAGAGAGAAATGAATGCGTGCATGCTATACTTAGCTCTTCCTCTATATACTCATATAGTACTTGACCCCCCAAGGTTGGTTGATGCCACCCACAGAGGCTGAGTCTCCCCACATCATTCAATAATCAATACAATCTCCCACGAACACACCCACTGAACGCCCGAGGATGGCAAACATGGCACCCACCTCTCCCCCTTGCTAAACTGTTAGAGTACATTCCTAAAGCTAGCCCGCAAGGTCTATTCCATTATTTAGCCGCTGACTCATTCCCAAGGCTGATCACCAAGGCCCAACTATCAAAACACCAAGATCCAGCAGCCAAAATTCATTATTTTGACTAACCTAATTAAAATACCAACATGTCCTAGATAATTCTTACACAGACCTCCCCGCTTTTCCTCTTAAAACCAACTCTTACAAATCAATTTGCTGCGGTTTCTGCCTGAGTCGAACTCAACCACCTTGTCGAGGTGCCCTGCCTCCTCAGGGATCTCTCTGAATTTGGTTTGCACTTGGAAATTGGTGTTTGGGTGTGGTCTGTGCCTAATCGGGGTCCGGTGAAGAGTGCTTGGAAGTACTAGGGTCCCTTCACCCACAGTCCAACCTGATTTAGGGGACCCTCACCAGGACTCTCATCCCTACTGTAGGCTGTGCCAAGTTGACAATTAAATTAGCAAAGACCCTCCTAGACTGAGAGGAGACCAGTTAAGTGATTCTGACTTCTAGAAGTGGGGGGCGTGCATTGGGGTGCCAGCTGGGAGAGGCTACGGCAGAAGAATAGTGAGTCTGAGGGCAGCCTGGGTTATATAGAGATATCCTCTCTCAAGAGACCAAAACAAAGCAGTACAAAAACCATTTTGATTCATCCTGTAGGTTGAGGACGGGACGCCCATACCCATACCTCTTCTCTAGAGCCTGTGTCCAGCCATAATGTCTACCTGTTTGTTCCCAAACACTCCATTCTCCAACTCAATGTGATCCTGGCAAATTTCCTTTCCTAGTTCCTCCCCACATGGAATGTCTGATCTTGAGGGATTGCACTCCCCTCCCCAAAAAGGGAGAGCTAGGGCCATGGGGAAAGTTAGCCAGACTATGGTTCCAAAAGGCCTCGTGGGCAGGGCAGAGGCCTCATTGAATCTCCAACTATTAGCCTGTGTTTTCCACACCCACACACTCTTTCCCTGGGGAAATCTCTATCTAAACTTCATTTCCTCATGGGCTATCTCACAGAAAAGCAAGAACATGAGTAGGTCAGCTGGTATAAATGAACATTTAGGTATCTATGGTCAAACCCATTCTCTGCCAGATCAGGCTGGCTTAGGACAAGAAAGAGGTAACCTGGACTTAAGAGAAAATCTAGAAGGGCTATAGAGTGAAGGCAAAGCTGGCATATGCCTTGAAGAGGCAAGGGAATCTCTGAGTTCAAGGCCAGCCTAGTCTACAGAGCGAATTCCAGGACAGCCAAGGCTACACAGAGAAACCCTGTTTTAAAAACAAAAAGAATCACAACAACAAAGGGCAAAGGTGTGTAATAAACTGGACAGTCAAGGCCTGGAAGCAGAACACATAGTCTGCAGGCAGATCAAAGGTTCCCGGGCAGTGGCGAATCGCTGTGTGGGATCCCGGGTGACCAGGATGTCCTGTAGTGCCACAGCTGAGGTAGCAGGCACTTGTTGGACTGGAAGGCTGGCATCTCTGCCTTCACTGCACATCTTTTCTCTGTACTCAGCAGATGGGCATGTTTAACCACCCAAAGAACCCTCTAAAAGCTACCAGTACCCACATTCTCTCATCTCCCTTCCAGCCTGAGGACACAGGGAGAAGCGTTCGTTGTCCTGAGCCTGCAGTCACCTTGGGTTTGGAAACAGTAGGACCTCACAGAGTGGCCAGTGTGGTGCAAGCCCTTCCGGCCTTTCCAGAAGTGCTATTACCTCTGGGGCATGGAGTGGGATCTGACTGTGTTCAACTCCCAAGGTCAGGTGTCTGGCTGAGGACTCCCTTGTTTTAGGGTCCAGATTAGCTGGCAAGAGGCCCATCTTGCTGCCAAAGGTTTGGTACTCCAGAAGAAATCTCTACAGCGTGGTTCTCAACCTGTGGGTCAGGACCCTTTGGGGGGTGTTGAAAGACCCTTTCACAGGGGTCAGATATCAGATGTCCCATATCATCAGGTATTTATATTACAATTCATTTCAGCAACAAAATTACAGTCATGAACTAGCAATGGAAATAGCTTTGTGGTTGGGGGGTGGGGGTCACCACAACATGAGGAACTGTATTAAAGGGACACCGCATTAGGAAGGCTGAGAATCACTGTCCTAGAGGACCAAGGAGGGCAGTTGGGGTCTTGGCCCCATGGGAGGCCACACAGAAAATAGCAGCATTCTCCCAGTGTATTCTGTTACCTTGAGGATGCCATGTCCCTGTCACCTAATCTCTACTTAGCACCACCCAACCCTGGAGCATCAGAAATAGCCACCAGCAAGGGCAGAATAAGGAGGAAGACAACAAGAAAGTCACTGGCGAGCCTGACGAGATGGGAGTGGCGAATACTGATTACACTTAGCTTGGTTTGTGTACGATGCTAGGATCCCCATGCTAAAGAAGGACCATGTTTTGATGATGCTGCGGCCCACACCAAAGGAAGTGCTCTGTCAGTGAGCTATGCTGACAACTCCTGCTTTGTTTTTAATTAGAAAATTATCAGATAGTCACCTAAATATTAACAATAATTTTTTTTTGTTCTTTGAGACAGGGGGGTTCTCTGTATTGCTTTGGAGCCTATCCTAGAACTTGCTCTGTAGACCAAGCTGGCATGAACTCACAGAGATCCTCCTGCCTCTGCTTCCGAGTACTGGGATTAAAGCATGTGCTACTACCACCTGGCTCTACAATACTTTTTTTCTGAGGGATGAGATTATGAATTAAATATATTATTATTACCATATTTTCTAGAGCGCTTTACTTTTGCAAACAGGCAGATTAGAGGAAAGGTTTTTATTTTGTTTGTGTGTGTGTGTGTGTGTGTGTGCATTTAGACATATGAGGGCAGTACGTGTGGAGTCCAGAACTGGAGTTACAGGTGGTGACATTTGTATGTGGTTGCTGGGAACCAAACTGGGGTCCTCTAGAAAAGCAGCCAAAGCTCCTGACCACTGAGCCATCTTTCCAGCCCATAGGCAGCATTTGATAACCAGACTGAAAACCAAAGCAGCTACTGTGCCAGCCTGGCACAGCTCTGCCCATCAGCCCCCTGAGCTTCACCTGCATTCTGCACAGTGCTGCCCATCGGCCCCCAGCTCTGCCCATTGGCCCTGAGCTTCACCTGCGTTCTGCTCCATGCAATCCCTGATGCCGTCTAGGAGCTCCTGGGCTTCATCCACATTTTCTTCCTCTTCCTCCTCTTCGCCTTCCTCTTCTCCTTCCCCTGACTCCTTGGGTGCAACAATCGCCTCCTGTATGCCACAAGGACAACCAAGTTGACCGTGCCCAACACTGATGATTTTCTCACCAACAGTTTGGCTAGAGATCCTGGAGGAAAGCCCAAGTTGGGAGTGAACCCGGTACCAGGCACCATGCAAAAGCCTGCAGGATGTGTGCATCCACCAAGATGGACAAGGGCCTCAAGGCTTTCCTTAACTCTACTTTTAGGAGAAGAGTAGTATATTCAGATTTAACTCCACAACTGCCAAGGAGTCAGCAATTCTCCAGATTGTACCTTCAGTTTTTGATTTTTTTTTTTAATTTGAATCAGAGTCTAACTATCCAACCCTACCTGATCTGGAGCTTCCTATGTAGATCAGGCTGGCCTTGAACTCACAGAGAGTCATCTGCCTTTGCTTCCTCATCATCTAGTATTAAAGGCACGCACCACCATTTTATTTATTTATTTATTTATTTATTTATTTATTTATTTATTTAGAGACAGGGTTTCTCTGCATAGCCCTGGCTTTTCTGGAACTCAAAGATCTTCCTGCCTCTGCTTCCAAAGTGCTGGCATTAAAGGCTTGCTTACACGACCACTTTCAATTATATGTATATGAGTGTGTCTGTGTGTAGGTTTGTGCACATGAGTGCAGTATCCATGGAGACCAGAAGAGGGTGTTGATCCTCTGGAGCTGGAGTTACAAGAGGTTATTAACAAGTATTCCTAATTGCTGAGCTATCTCTCCAGCACCTGGATTCTATCTTACTTGAAGGAAATACATTTTATAAAAATCAAGACTTTTAGGCTGAGGGTGTAGCTCACTTAGTGTACAAAGCCCAGTTTGATTTCTAGTACTCTCCAAAATGGCCTTTCATAACTACTTATGGATGCATATCTTGTTTTCTACCATTCCTAACAAAATTATTTAAAGAAAAAAGATCATAAATAGCCTGACAGTAGGCTGAGAAAAATACAATAAGATTAAAAACAAAACTAAACTAAAAATATTTTAGCCAGCAGAGAGAAGATAAGCTGTACTTTGGGAGAGACTGGGGGCAGAACTCCAAGGACAGCCCTACAACTGCCCCCATCATACAAAAGATAGAGCCCCGTGGGGTTTTCCATTTTCATAACTGGAACCAGCAACAAAAACCAATTAAAACAATACATTTCTTTGACATTCTGAATTAGTCACTTGCTTGTTACACAGAGACACATTTTGGGGAAATGGAAAGATTCCCAGGGAAGCAGTTGAACGCCTTACCAGTTTGGCTATGGCTTCAGAAATCACATCCTTTATTTTGATGTGATGTAGTTTGTAATACTTGACCAATTCTTCAGCGATGCTGGATTTTCCCACAGCAGGAGGACCAAGAATGCAGATCTTGATTGGCTAAAAAGGAACAGAAAATGTATCTTTTAGGGCTCTGGAGCTAGAAGGGGTGTTATTTCAGGACTGTGTTCTTTTCAATGTCTCTGGACCCTATAGTCTGACTTCAGCAACTCAACCAGACTCCAGACTTTCTGCCTCCACTCCCTGACAGTGGGGTCACTACCCCAGCATCCTGAAAGTGTCGCCTCCTACTTGTGTGGCTCTGAGTCATTCATTCCGTGAGGATGTAATAGCATCTGTGTTCTGACCTGGACCAGGGGACAATAGAACATTCAACAAACCATGATTAGGATGCTGGGTGTGATTGGTACACGCCAGTGGTCCCAGCACTTGGGAGGTGGAGGCAGGATAATCAAGAGGTCAAGGCCAGGCTCAGCTAGATAGTGAGTTAGAATCCATCCTGTGTTATCTGAGGCCCTGTCTAAAAACAAACAAACAAAGCCGGGCGTAGGTGGCTTATGCCTTTAATCCTAGCACTCAGGAGGCAGAAGCAGGTGGATCTCCATGAGTTCAAGACCAGCCTGGTCTACAGATCTACAGAGCTAGTTTCAGGACAAGCTCCAAAGCAATACAGAGAAACCCTATTTTGAAAAAAAAAAAAAAAAAAAAAAAAAAAAAAAAAAAAAAAAATAGTAATAAAAATAAAAAATAAAAGAGAAATAGAGAGAGGAAAAGAAAGGGTTACATGTCACCAGTTTCGTTTGTCCTTTGTCCTTGACCATTCTTATGGAGACACAAGAATTTATGGTCCACTATAAAAGGTTCTACATTTCCACTTAGACTGTCTTTGGATTGAACTTGGTCTTTATTTTGATTTTAAAAAGTGATCTATCATCTATCTACCTACCTATCTACCTACCATCTATCTGTCTATCATATATTTATTTCAGACAAGTTCTCACCATGTAGCCCAGACTGGCCTTGAACTTTTGAACATATTGCTTCTGCCACCTGATCATTTTGTTAAAACCACTAGCTTTTCCTGTTTGAGGAAGTTAGAGAGTTCAAGGCTGCCTGGGCTACATCCGGCACAAGATCTTGTTTTAAAAACAAAATAAAATAAGGGAGAGAGGGAGGGAGGAAGAGTTAGAAGGGAGAAAGGGAGGAAGGAAGGCAGACTTGGATGTTGAAGATCCCGTGATATTCATAAGCAGTTAGTAAATAAATATTTACATTAAGCAGAAATCAAAGTATCAGTAATAATCATCATTTCCTCAAATGGTCCAAAGAGTTGTGACACTGTGGGCTAGCATTTTACAATGATGGAACACTGGCTGTGTTCATATTCCTAAGATCATATGATTTCACCCTGAACTTTGCAGTTACCCTTTGATAGTCAGGGACACCCATGAAGGGATAAGCATGAACGCTAGAGTGGATCTGAGTGGTCCCATATGGTGAGGGATGACAGGTAAGTAGCAAGATGTAGAAAAGTGATGGAGGCAGGATGAAGGGCAATGCTGGACCCCTAGACGGGCTTGTTGTAGTCACCAGTATGTGGAGTCAGCTATCCACTGAGCAGGTTGGTGTGCCTCTTTTTGCCAATATACCAAGAGTGAATCCTGCCTCCTGGGGCAGGTCGACCTTATCTGGGACTAAAAGAGAATAAAAATCTGCTCATTAGTTTATATTGACCAGTTTGTTATTATTGATGTTCATGTTGAATTGTTTTAAGTTGGTCTCACAATTTTTCTTTTTCTTTTTCTTTTTTTTGTTTTGTTTTGTTTTGTTTTGTTTTGTTTTGTTTTTTTGGGGTTTTTTGGAGACAGGGTGTCTCTGTGTAGCTTTGGAACCTGTCTTGGAACTAGTTCTGTAGACCAGGCTGGCCTCGAACTCAGAGAGATTGGCCTGCCTCTGCCTCCCGAGTGCTGGGATTAAAGGTGTGTGTCACCAAAGACTGGCAGACTCACAAGTTTTAATTCGATACACATGCAAACCATAAGACTGGAGAATGTGTTGAACATGAACAGTTTGGTTATTTTTTATTAATTTATTTTTTTGCATTCCAATCCCAGTTCCCTCTCCCTCCTCTCTTTCCACTCCCCCCCCGCTCCCCCTCCCATCTGCTCTACAGAGATGGTAAGGCCTTCCCTAGGAAGTCTACTAAGTCTGCTGAGGCAGGACCAAGGCACCCTCCCACCCCCCACACCCCTGTGTCTAGGCTGGGCAAGGTGTCTCTCCATATAGAATGGGCTCCACTAAGTCAGTCTGTGCATTAGTGTTAGATCTTGGACCCACTGCCAGTGGCCTCATATACTGTCCCAGCCACACCATTGTCACCTATGGTTTTCTGCAGGTTCCTCATTTGTCAGACCTGAGTCAGTGATCTCTCACTAGCTCGGGTCAGCTGATTCTATGGGTGTCCCCATGGTGTCTTGACTCCTTTGATGAACAACCGTCAGTGCATTCCATTTTTATTTGCTTACATCAGAACCCTAAACCAGTAAGTGCGGTAGTTACCAGTAGTCCTCGGCTTTGTTTGTACTCTTTGAGGATGCTGTTGATGTTCTCCACAAATCCTGCTTGGGCAACCCAGCGGATGTTGAAATTCTCCTTCACAAACAGTGCCTCCATCCTCAGGTTGACCAGTAAGTGGTCAAGATACTCTTGCTGAGAGTTAGGGGGAAAGCAGAGGTTTGTCATCAGACAAAAATCGCTACACTTAAGAAAAGCCATCCTGTTCATTGAACAGGAAAGACAATCAGCACTAAGTGTTAACAGAACCTGCCTCGCTGTCCCCAGGTGTGGGATCCAGGGCTTACCTATACTCTGTTACCAATGAGCTTCAGCCTCGACCCTGAGACTTTCATTTCTTTCAGTCTGTCTTTCTTTGTCTTTGTTGTTTGGTTTGGTTTGTTGTTGTTGTTGTTGGGTTTTTTATTTGTTTGTTTGTTTTTTGAGACAAGGTTTCCTCTATGTAGCTCTGGCTATTCTGAAATTCACTCTGTAGACCAGGCTGGCCTTGAACTCAGAGATCTGCCTGCCTCTTGAGTGCTGAGATCCAGGGCATGCGCCACAACTGTCCAGCTGCCCTGAGACATTTGAAAAGGCTCTTCAAACCTGGCCATTGGAGCAGGCAGAACTGCTTTTGGTTGGCCAAACAGCTCAAGAGTAGGAGGACACTGGAACCCTCTTCCAGTCCTCTCCCCTTCCCTTTCCACTCCTTCATTTCTCCTTTCTAGCCTGAGACAGGGACTCACGTAGCCCAGGTTAGCCTTGAAGTCCCTATTTAGCCAAGGATAACTCTTGATTCTTCTGTTTTCAATCCCCAAGTTTAGGATAATTGCAGGTACATACCACCATGTCCACCCTTGTCCCCACCCCACCCCCCCAATGCTGGCATATGCTCAGCAAGTGCTTCAGCTCAGTTCCCTTAACCTTCTGAGAGTGCCATTCTGTTATGTGGTGCAGGCCCGGTATTGGTCAATGCCTTAAACACGAGAGGCAAGCACTCCACTGAGTTAATGCCCAGCCTTCTTTCTGCTTTTCATTTTGATTGAGGGTTTCACCTAGTTGCCCAGGTTAGTATTGAGCTCATTCTATAGCCCAGGGTGGCCATGGATTTAGATCCTTCTGCCTCAGTCTCCCTAGTAGCTGGGGTTACAGGTATGAGCCCATCAAGCCTGGCCCTAGCCTTTTAAAACATCTTATTGCATACTGTCTATATTTTGTCTTTATTTTGTTTGTTTGAGACAGGGTCTCACATAGCCCAGGCTAGCCTTGAACTAATGACATGCTGTTGAACTCCTGATCCTTCTGCCTCTACTTCTTCATGTGGGGATTACAAGTATCCGCTGTCATACCAGCTAACATCTACTTTTTTGAATAATGCCTCCTTATGGTTAACCCCCCCCAATAATTATATTCGAGGAAAATGTTCTCTCTAATCCACAACCCCCACACACCCTCTCCTGCTCCTTCAATACTATTTAGGGAAACAGTTTTTGAGAATAAAAGAAAAAAACACTTTTTATACTGACTGTCAAGTCCTTTGTTAGGAAAGCATTTTCTTTGGGTACTTTCTGGATTTTTCCAGGGCCAGTATTTTTGCTGATGCACTGTTAGGGAGAAACAGAGGTATTATTTGGTTTGCTTACAAGGTTCTACATAAAACTTCTCAAGTGAATGTAAGCATTACCAAGCACATACACTAAGAGGCATTTTCAAAATAGTGCACAGATCATCCAGCCACTTATGGGTTGGCTCTGAAAACACCAGGAAGTAGAGATGGGTGGGGCTTGGTCTCCCAGGTTGCAGAAAGGAGTCTGACGCGTGAACAGACCACTGTCCCCTGGGTGTTTGAAGTCCAGCAAAAGGAGTCTATGCCACTGTCTATTAAACACGCATGGTGGGAGCCGGTGTTTTAGACTGAGCTCCTGCAATGAGCTCCAACAGAACAGAGAAAGATGGGGTCACTAAGGCCAAGGGTCACATCACCAAGAGAAACTTCCAGGATGCTGCTCTTATCTCCCAAGGGTCAGACCCCATAGCAGACCTTGTCTTTCTCCCCAAAACTAGAAATTCCTTTCGTTTCAACCCTCAGACCAGTGGCTCTTAACTTCCTAATGCTGTGACATTTTGACATTTCCTCATGTTAACCGGGCAGGAAGGCTGCAGATGAAGAACCTGGAACTGAGTCTTTTTAAAAAAAATAATTTATTTAACTTTCTTTTATGTGCATTGGTGTGAGGTAGCAGATCCTCAGGAACTGACTGGAGTTACAGTTGTGAGCTGCCTTGTGGGTGCTGGGAATTAAACCCGGGCCTCTGGAGGAGGAGCCAGTGCTTTTAAACACTGAGCCATCTCTCCAACCCCCTGGAACTAAATCTTAATGGCGAGCATGGAGAAGCCAAGCAAGGGCCAGAGGAGGCCACAGCAGCTCCGCCAGGTGCGAGGAGGCTGTTTGGAACTGCCTGACCCTTGTCTAGAGAACCTAGAAGTGCCTGAGGGTTTGGCGATCTGGTCTCTACCAGTCCTACAGGCCAAGTGTCCACAGACTCCAACGTGTCATTTGCATATCTATTATGATGAGCTCCATTCTCTCAGTTGGTGATCTGGCTCTCTTACATGATCAGATTTTTTTTTTTGTCTTTTTTTTTTTTTTTTTTTAAGATTTATTTATTTACTACATGTATGTCTGTGTGAGACTGTCAGACCCCCTGGAACTAGGGTTACAGATGTCTGTGAGCTGCCGTGTGGGTGCTGGGAATTGAACCTGTGGCCTCTGGAACAGCGACTCTTAACTGCAGTGCTGACTTTCCAGCCCCAAAGATAGTCAGTTTGAGGTCTAAGGACATTCTATTTCGTGCGTTTCCAAGCCCTGCGGTCACAGGGAAGTCTGTAACTACCCTTCATGAATTACTGCTATTTGAGCAGGGTCCCACCGGCATGAGGACACACACCACTGTACCTTGACCAGGTCTTCCAGGGTGTGGACAGACTCGTCCACAGCCACCAGATAGTGAAGCTTTGGCACATGGTCTATGACGTTCTGGATCACTCTGTAGAGCAACAGGCACAAAGATTAGACGGGAAAGGCAATGAGACAAACGGAGCTCAAACCCAACCCCCTCGGGCCACGCAGGTGTTTGGATAAGATCAAGGACAGGGCTATTATCTGCAGTCTACAGACAAGGGAGGATTAAGAAGTTAGGCAACC
Organism: Phodopus roborovskii; assembly: GCF_943737965.1. Taxonomy (NCBI): domain Eukaryota; kingdom Metazoa; phylum Chordata; class Mammalia; order Rodentia; family Cricetidae; genus Phodopus; species Phodopus roborovskii. Next base: position 55,186 of record NW_026125261.1, on the reverse strand, counting down.
CTTCCCAAACTAAAGAGTTCCTGGGAAGCTGCCAGGTCTGCAGACAGATACATTTGGGTCACGAATCTGCTTTTTTTCTTTCACATTTTTCGATTTCTTTGGGGTTTTTTGTTTTGTTTTGTTTTGTTTTGTTTTGTTTTTTTGAGACAGGGTTTCTTTGTGTAGCTTTGGAGCATGTCCTGGAACTCAGTCTGAATCTGTAGGCCAGGCTAGCCTTGAGCTCACAGAGATCCACTTGCCTCTGCCTCCCGAGTGCTGTGGTTAAAGGTGTGTGCCACCATGCCTGGTTCATTTTATATTACTATTGTTGTCATTATCATCATCATTATATTATTCTGCCACTAGGGGTTGAGCTCAAGGTCTTGCACATCCTGGCAGGCATGCTACCACTGACCTATTCCATCCCCAGCCCTCTATCCTTCTACTTTTTAGTTATTTTGAGACGGAATCTTACTAAATTGACCGGGTTAGCCTTATACTTGCTTTGTCACTCAGGCAGGCCCTGGACGTTTGGTCCCCATGCCCCCAGCCTCCACGGTAACTGACATTGCAGAAATCCTTATCCCAGGGACGACCAGGTCTCTTTTAAGTACCCTACCCAACTCTAGGAGACCTGATCCTGACCCTCATCAGGAAGGTTTGTCTACCCAGCGGCTCACGTGAGTCTCACAGCTGTGTGTGGGGGTCAGTGATCTGCAAAGTGAGACACAGATTCAAGATATGGCAGCTGACCTTTTTTGTTGTTATTATTTTTCGAGACAGGGTTCTCTGTGTAACAGCTCTGGGTTTCTTGGAACTCACTCTGTAGACCAGGCTGAGTTCTCAGAAGCGGCCAGAACCTCCATGTTTAAAAGCCTGTGTACTTGTCCCCCTGGGGCAGAGAGTACCACGTGGGGTGGGTCTGCTGAGGGTTGGAATGTTGCACATCAAGAACCAAAGGTTCTTCAGGCCCTTGGGAGAGAAACAACCATTCCCTCTTAACCTCCTTATCATGAGACTCTCATGTCTATTAGGTAAGCCTCCAGGAATGGAATGCGTCTTTAGCCTTGACCAATCTCTAGCCTTCTCCAACCCCAAAGCAAAGCAGACTATAAGACAACATCTGCTCATCATAGGAAAGATTTTGTGGTATTCCTGTCACCTGCTCCATTCGGGATCAGTGTACTTATTGGATATACTGACTCGTGATTCCTTTTGTTCTGAGGCTGTGAAACACCATATGGCTTCTTCCCTTGCCCCGACCCGACCCTTCACTTAGGGAAACTAGAATCTGTGTTCATAGGCCATGGCCTGAGGATAAATTGTTTTCTTATTTCCTTATAAGATTTGAATTCCTCACAGTCGAAAAGCTGAGGCAGGAGGGTGAGCTAAAGCTTGAGACCCTGTCTCAGAGGAGATGGTGGGGGGGCCTGTTTCAGGCTCACAGTTAGCTGATTAGTCTCCGGAACTTTGGCAGTATGCAGGACATTGACACCCATCTCCTCTGAGACAAAGGGGAGAAGAAATGGATTAACCAGAATGTGGACTCCAAATCCTTTCTTTTCTAGAGCTGTTTTTCTGCTAAGAAAAAGTCCCAAAGAAGCCACACTTGTAATCAGAAATGTGGAAACTTTGGGTGGACAATGTCTCATCAGGCACAAAATGGTGGTGCTAAGTGCGCTCTGCATGGAGCTGTGGGGAATGAATACCTTGTATGTGAGTGTCACAGCACTGTGACTGTGAAGACTAATTACACATATTAGTCACCCAGGACAGTCACACTTCCAGGAGACGGCTTACCCTGCGAGATCAAGAACATGGATGGCTGGAATGACATTAGATCCATCGCCAAAAACAGGTAGTGCAGGGATCTCGCCCAGCCAAGCCATCTGAAAGACAGACAGGCAGGGAGTGTTTGCCCTGGCATGCCTTTCTCCCTCTCCACCCACATCCGGGTCAGTCAGAGGGCTCCAGAAGCGCCACCACGCCTGGCCTCTGGATGTCTCCTCTCAGGGTTCTTTCTCTCCTAGACTTTTGTCCTATTGGCCCCATAAAAATCTACTTGTCAACTGTTAGATCTCATCTTACTTAATGATCTACAATATGTGATCCAACAGGAAGCTGGCTTGGTTTTTTTCCCCCCTGATGGGTCTTCACTGTAGAATCCTTCCCCGCTCGGCACTGAGGACACTGTTTGATGCTCCTCGTCCTTCCTGGGCTCTCCTCCTTGGTGGATCTTTCATCTCCCTGTATTCTGCAAGCCCCGGGGAATCTGAAGACCCCTTCTCAATCCCCTTCCTTTGGCCATGTGGGCTCTCCAGGCGAGGCAGTCAGGCCCACGGTTTAAGACTCCAAGATCATATCCGAGATGAGATCCAGGCTTGATCTCAGATGACATGACTGGGTTTTTTGTTTGTTTGTTTTTAACGTTTTCACTCCTTATTAAGGCAAATTTGTGAAAATATTGCCAGATCTGCTCATGAACTTTTTCCTTACATCTTAAATTTTGAGTGTGTGTGTGAGTGTGTGTGCCGAAGTTCAAGTGTGGAGATGAGGCTAATCTGTGGAAACTGGTTCTTTCCTTCTACCATTAACTGGGAACTGAACCCAACCCTCCCCTCCCCTCCCCTCCCCTCCCCTCCCCTCTCCTCTCCCCTCCCTTCCCTCCCCTTCCCCCTCCCCTCCCCTCTCCTAACCCTTCCCCTCCCCTCCCCTCTCCCCTCCCTTCACCTCCCCTCTCCCTTCCTTTCCTGAGACAGGGTGGCCTCAAACTCCCAATCCTCCCGCCTCTGCCTGCTGAGTCCTGTTGTAACTGGTATGTGCCACCACAACTGCCTTATCAAACCCTTTTTGAGACACACACAATGGGCTGACAAGATGGCTCAGCTGGTAAACACTTGGTGCACAGTCATTCCACAAAGCTGCCTCAGACCCCCTGGCTGGAGCTGAGGCATGTGCAGGCCCCAACACACATTAGCATACACATGCATAATAATAATAAATCAAAGAAATTACAACAAGTGAGGATAAGGGCAGGGATGTGGGGTGAGGGATACTGCTACTTTGTTAGCTAAGCTGAAAGTGAAATTAAATTAATAACTTAAAAAAAAAAAAAAGTCACACAGTCATTGAAAAGCCAGACCTTAAAAAAGGCGTGTAAGATCCCTCCTTCTGCTCCATACTGAAGTCCTGTAGCTACTACATAAGTTGCAAACTTTTTGGCCTAAAATGGAAAAAAAAGGGGGGGTATGGGGGGACAATTTATGTACCATTAGTCTTTTGAACTAGAACTAGACTTAGTAACTGCAATCATCACTGTTGCAGGCTCTTCCAAGTCTTCTGGACCCCATAGGCACTGCTTAGGACATAACCAGAATCCCAACAGGGGAACAGACAACTCCATGGAACTCAGAAATGTTTCCAACCACCATTGAAATTTAGTGGAGATCGGAGGGTGGTGACACACCGGATGGTGGTAACCCACACTTTAATCCCAGCACTTGGAAGGCAGAGGCAGGTAGATCTCTTGTGAGTTTGAAGCTAGTCTGGTCTACAGAGCTACTTGGAAAAAACGGTGTCTCAAAAAACTAAAAAAGAAAGAGAAAGAAATTTAGCAGAAAGGAATAAACTAAATTGAATCAAAGTTAACTATTTGTGGAAACAGCATCTATGGACTCTGTGCTGGGAAGGGGGGCTATGAAAATAGGTCCTCCTAGAAGGATCTTCAATTAACTATCAGAGTGGTCACATGATATGCAGCTCAGGACCAAGTGGGGTTTTATCTGTTTTGGTTTTAGACAAGGTCTTAAATAGCCCAGGCTGGCCTTGAACTCATTACTTCTGAAGATGACCCCCTACTTCTTGAGTGTTGGGATTACAGGTGTGTACCACCACACCTAGTTTATGTGGTGCTGAGGCAAGCACTCTGCGGACTGAGCTATGGCCCAGACCCTGTACCAGGTCTCCATACAGGGCGTTTAACTAACATGGATGCTTTCACTTTCCCCAGGGGAGTCATTGTGGCCTTGTTGATATTTAGTTGCAACCAAAACCGACTTGGTGGCCTCCAGCTGCTCTGGAGACCAGGGTGGGAGGTTACTTGGGCCAATGCAGTAGACAGCCGGGGTGTCCCAACAGGACACAGAAAAACAACACAAAGCAAAATTTTCAAAGCCTAGAGCCTTAATGAATGGTTGGGACTTTTTTTCCCCCTAGATTGCTGACATATGGTCAAAGTACAAAAGATACAGTGACTTCTAGAAGTTTCTTTCAGCTCCCTAAAATATTTCTTCCCAGAGCTGGATGGACCCCAGATCATCAGGCATGCTTGCAAGTGCTCAGAGTTCAAACCCCACACCCGATTCCCCTGAAACTTTCACTCACAGGCTGTCCAGGATGCCCCAGCTCAGTGCAGAATTTCTGCAGTCTTTGCTTAATCACATTGGGAATGTATTCTCACTTCAGAGAGGTGTGTGTGTGCTCGCTCACTCATGTTTATCTGTGAGCACATGTGCATGAGGGAAGGAGGGGGATGATTGCTGTCTTCCAGTAATCCATCAACAGTTGATCAGGGAGGTTGGGGAGGTAGGACACTGTTTTGTTATTCTTACTGTTATTGTGCTGAGTTGGAATGCAGGCCCCTATGTGTGGAAGAGGCAAATGCTCCACAAATGGGTACCTATATACCTCAGCACACATGTAGGTATCAGAGGTTAGTTCTCTGAAGTTGGTATCACCTGGTTCATACTTCAGGCTAGCTGGTTTGTACTCCAGGCTAGCTGGTTTGTACTCCAGGCTAGCTGGTTTGTACTGTACTCCAGGTCAGCTGGCCTGAGAGTCGCAGGAAAGTCTCTTCTCTTTCTTCCCGGCTCACAGAGTGCTAGAGTGAGATAGGCACCTCTGCACCCCATTTTGTGTGTGTGTGTGTGGAGTCCAGGGGTCAAATGCACATTGTCAAGGTTACCCAGAAGCACATTTTTCTTCAGAGCCGTCTCTGAGGAGGGCTTGTGTCACCGTGCCATAGGATAGTTCTACAATGTCCTCCTAAGGTTTGGTACCAGGGTGGAGCTAAGGGGAGAGATGCTGGAGACTTCACAGGAAGGGGGTCTTAGGTGGTTGAGGATTTGCCCCTGAAGGGGGTATTGGAGGCCTCTCTCCCTTACTCTCTTTCATACTCAGCCATGAGGGAAGCAACCCTCTCTCACTACATGCTCCTACCAAGGCATCCTACAGCACCATGCTGCCACAGGCTCAGAGCAACAGGGCCGGCTGGCCATGGGCTGGGACAGCTGAATGATGACGACAAACTGTTCCCCTTTATGACCCAGTGGACAAACAAGGCATGGAGGCTTAGGGCTCCGGCTTCTTGGGACCACAGCAGATAATGTGACTCCAGAAGACGTCCTAAACGTCATCCTGCAGACCTGCCAGCCTCTGCTAACCAGGGGCAGAGAGACTTTCCAGGCAGAGACTGGAGAATGGCTACGTTTAAAGGAGAGGGGCAGCTGTGGCACCGGCGTGGAGGGCGCAAAGCAGCCAGAAGCATGACGCAGAGGACAGACATCTTCAGCACGGGTGTGGTGGGGGCCACAGTGCTGAGAGATGCTCTGTTCACTCACCCGAGAGTCAAGGAAGGAATTGTTCCAGTTATATTTTAAACCGTCCAGGACTGGGGAGAGGGCTCAGTGGTTAAACCTTGTTAGCCAGGCATGAAGACCAGAGTTGGGATTCCCAGAACCCACATAAATGGTACATGGGTGTGGTGGCCCGGCTTCAATTACATCTTCCTCTGAAGGTGGAGACAGGGGACAGGGGATCCATCCCTGGAGCAGCTGGCTAGTGAGACACACACACACACACACACTGCATATACAGACATGCAGACAAAACATAAGCTCATAAACTAAAACTTAAACAGAGTTCACAATGAATTTTTATCATTTAGAGTTAAAGATGAGTTAATATGTTTACACAATAAAGGTATTGTTTTAAAAACAGAAAGTTGCCAGGCATGGTGACACACGCCTTTAATCCCAGTGTAAGGAGAAAAATAAAAAGACCCTAATTAAGTAAGGGACCCCTGGCTCTAGGCTATGCAATAGGAAGTCAGGAATGGTTCCCACAAGAAGAGGGAGCCTGAGCTCATCACCAACTGTGTAAACATCACTCCCCACCCCATTGTAGCCTCCTGGTCCTTCAGGTCATAAATCCCCCAGGCCCCAGGATGTCCTTAAAGAAACAGGGAACTAGATAACCTCTCCCACACCCCAGAATGTGTTAATCAACCCCACCAGACCAGAGGACAATTATAGCTCCTTTGCTAGGTAGCCTTTGTCTCTCAATTACCTTGCATGGAAACTTTGTAACCTTGTGCACTAAGAAATCTCTGTAACCGTGGAAATCTTATGATGTAAGATCAGGGGTCTCCCCACCCCCTTTCCTATTCTTTCCTGTTCTTTGCTTTTAAAAATGCCTTGCATTTGTAGTTCGGAGCTACAACTCTTCTGACAGAGTGAAGCCCCAGCTAGCTGGTCTTTCTAAATAAACACTTTCTTGTGTTTGCATTCAGGCATCGCTGGCTCCTTGAAACTTTGGGGGGGTCTCTTGGTGGGCACCACACCAGCACTTGGGAGGCAGAGGCAGGAGGATCTTTGTGAGTTCCAAGAGAGCTAAGACTTTTATACAGAGAAACTCTGTCTCGAAAAACCAAATAAAGAAATAAAGAAAAATTTAAGACGCTATTTAGACATGGGAGTGAAGAAGACAATATCAAAAAAAAAGTTGAAGAATATGAAGACACTATCGCTCCCCTTTAGACTATAGGCGCGCGCACGCACGCGTGTGTGTGTGTGTGTGTGTGTGTGTGTGTTAGAGAGAGATTATACATTTAGTGAATGAGACAAGTGAGTGATCAATAGGGTTAATGTTTTAACAAACAAACAACTTTAGCTGGAAGAAATTTAGATAATGGGATATATTCCCTTTGTTCTGTAGCTTGAGGTTATGTCTCATTGACAGAGCTTGGCCCAATCCCCAGCATCGCTTTTGCCACCAACTAGAATTTCTAGTTCTCTTCCGTTCTGCTTGGTGTTTTGTTGTTGCTGCTGCTGTTTTGAGAGTGGGTCCCACTATGTAGTCCTGGCTGTCCTGGTACTTGCTATGGAGAATTCAAAGAATTCCATCTTCCTCTGCCTCTGAGTGCTGGTATTAAAAGTGTGTGCCACCAGCCACCTTGGGCTTGTTTGTTTTTGAGTCAGAGGTCATACTTTGTAGCTCAGACTGGCCTTGAATGCACTATCCTCCTGCCTCAGCCTCCTGAGTGATGGAATTGCAGGCATGAGCCACCACCCCTGGCTTTCTGATGTTTTTGTATCTTGTGCTCACAATATTTGTACCACCGCATTCCACACAAATCAATGGGATTCTTAAGGGACAGCTGGATTTCTGAAAACCCTGTCGTTATATCTCATGCCACCACAAGGTGGCACTTCAGAGCTATCATCACTCATCACTTTGGAACCTTGGGTTTGGGAATAATGACTGCACAACTTGGCTCACAGATTTCTTAAGAGGACACATGACAGTCTGGAAGTTGACTTGGAACACCGTAGGTGAAATGTCCAGCACTTTGTGGGGCAGACTCTTGAGCAAGCCTTACTTACTCATTAGAGGGCACTCACATCAACCATTTCAGTAAAAGATAAAATTGTAACACATGCCAAATGGCATATTTCCCTGTAATCATAGCTCTTTTTTTTTTTTTTTTATGATGGTGGTGGTGCTTGGGTACTGAACCTGGATCCCTGCCCATGCCAGGCAAGCACTGAATTCTATTCCAGATCCATACTTCTTTCCTTTTTAAGATTTGTTTTTAATTATGTGAGTCCAGGTCTGGATGTGCTTTCTGGCTCTGGACGTGCTTTACAGTAAAAGTGGCACAATAGTGACATGCAGAGCATAGCAACCACCCTGGGTGGGCCTTTAGAGCCATAGCAACCAGTTAACCAATCAACACAGGACAGGCTACCCAAGCCGGGAAGCATGCCAATCCTGAGACTGTTGAGTACCCCTAGACATTCCCCTTACACTGTCCAATAAGTTTCCTGCCTCACGGATTCTCTGGGTCCTTCTGGGTCCTTCTCTGGCTAGCCACTGTGTTGGAGGGATGAAGGGCCTAAGTTAATGCAGTTAGCTCATTAAACAACAATAAAAGACTCTTAGCTTTTGCATTGGAATGGGTCTCTTGGTAATTTGGGGGGGAGGTCAGAATTTGGCCAAAACACAGGTTTCTGTTTCTTTATCGGTTTTTGTTGTTGTTTTGTTTATTTGTTTTCAAAACAGAGCCTCACTATGTAGCTTTGACTGTCCTGGAACTCACCATGTAAACCAGGCTGGCCTTGAACTCCTAGAGATCCATCTGCCTCTGTCTCTGCCTCTGCCTCCTTAGTGCTGGGGTTAAAGGCATGGACCACTATGGGCTTGTCTATTTGTTTTTGTTTGTTTGTTTGGGTTTTTTAATTGCTGTTTTGTTTTTTGTTTTTTGAGACAGGGTTTCTTTGTGTAGCTTTGGAGCCTGCCCTGAACTTGCTCTGTAGACCAGGCTGGCCTCGAATTTACAGAGATCCGCCTGCCTCTGCCTCTGCCTCCTGAGTCAAGTGCTGGGTTTAAAGACATGTGCCTCCACCACCCAGCCTTCTCTCTTTATTTGTAAGAGGGCTGATTACACTTTTCAGAGCTATTTGACTAAAAATATTGAGACAGATTCTGGGAACCAAGAGCATGCGGCCCCTCCTTCCCATTGCCAGACCCCTTGGTGGGGCAGTCTGGGTTGAGCTGGGAGCCCAACACAGGGCCTTTGGGTCTGGGGGATGAATCATAATCTGGGCCAGGGACTCTCTAAGGATGGAATACATTGCTCCAACCAGAAGCTAGGATCCGTGGGGAAGTATGGGGAACTAAACCATGGTGTTTACAGCATTGTCATGTGCTCTGGCCGTACAAAACAGCCCTGGAAAGGGAGCAGGGCTGAGTATGCAGAGGAGGAAGTTGCCCCGGCGCCCGGCCTCACAAAGAACCCTTCCCACCCCACAATGTCCCGTGTGTCCAGACTTACGTTTTTTCCAAACTTGAGAACTATCTTTTCTGCATTGATGTGGTCCAGAAAGTTAGGGTGATGCTTTCTTCTTCGATAATCCTCTTCTGTGAAGGGAACCTCAGTGTCGTCCTAAGGGAGACACGAGGCCCAGGTCTAGAGTCAAGGGTGCTGCATTGTTCCTCCAGGCCCAGCAGAAGCTCAACTCTACCTGGTTCCCAAGAATGAAACCCGCATTTCCAAACAGCATAGAGGACCCCAGGCAGCACCCACATCAGAAAGTGATAAACATTTTCTGTGATGAACATAACAAGGACTCTGTAATATACTCTATGGACACATGTAACTAGTGTGTGCCAACTGAAACATAAAACATTCACACACACACACACACACACACACACACACACAATGCTGGGCCTCTAGGCCTGTGTGGGGTGGGCCTTGCTCATCATGTCTGGGTTGACCTTTGGGATGAGCAGGAAAGTCACTTTGATGTGACCTCAGAACAAATGAAAACAAGACCCTCAGGGGTTCTTGACTGTCCACGGTCGGCTGCAGACACCAAAGGAAATCATGGGCATGGCTGTGGGCTCTGGTAGCAGATGTGATGTAGCTTTGGGACATAGCCCGGCAATCAGCCTTTCTATTGTTTACGGCTGTGTAGTGAATGTTAGCAAGACTGCTTGTTGTAAACCAAAGGGCAAACTGAAGCTCTGTGTATACTAAATGTTAGCATCCGGGCACACCCTGGCCCCCGACCCTTGGGGGGGCCTGGAAGAGTGCCTCACCCCTTCACGCTGGCAAGCGGTACCCTGGCTCTGTAGGCAGCCACAAAAGGTCCCTTTAAGAGATGAGCTCTGCCTACTTCCTCTCTCTCTCTCTCTCTCTCTCTCTCTCTCTCTCTCTCTCTCTCTGCCATTCCTCTCAGGGGGCAGGCTGATCTCTGTCTCTGTCTCTCTCTCCCTCTCTTCCCCTCCCCTTCTCCTTTCTACCTTCCCTTTCCCCAGTAAAACTTCCCATGTGAGTTCTGCCTGCATGGCTTATTTGTCTCTCACCTGCCAAGGGATTCACCAAGGTCCCCCTTGCTCCACATAACACTAACAAAATGGAGGCCTTTTATCTGTTTGTTTTTTGACATGGTCTCAGGTTGCCCAGGCTGGCTTTGCATTTGATAAGTACCCAAAGGAAGTTTACCCTGAACTTCTGATCCTATTGCCTCTAGCAAGAGCTAAAGTTTAACCTACAAGCGTCATTTGCTGGAGGACAGGCAATTTCCTGGAATACTGAGGGCTGTTGCTCATGCAGGCTAACAGGTTACATTTTCACTTCAGTGAACGAGGTTGGTTGCCCCAAGTGCACAGGATGTGCTTTGCTTGGTCACATGTAGGTGGGAGGTGCCTAGGCAGGAAGTACAACAGGATGTATGCTTGTCCCTGATTCGAGGACTACGGGAAGGAAGACAGTGATGGAAAGCCTTGTGGGTTCTGCCTTTATGAACACCTGACTAAAATAACTCAATGCCATTCTGTGGGAGTCCCGGGCATGGGCCTGGCCTGTTTATCCTCCTGGCCAGTGTTTGATAAGCTTGCTTCAGCTGGACAATTGTGGATTTGGTCTTTCTCCTGGAAATTTTCAGATTTAACACCCCCACTTCCTCAAGCCTGGGATTACAGGATTACATGGAACACCATGCCCAGTTTACACTAGCTGTGTATCAGTTCTCATCTTCCACCCAGTTTGAAAAAAGACCTCTTTGTTTTTGTTTTTTTGTTGATGAGCATCCAAGCTAGGGACCGCTCAAGCTTCCGGGGGCTTTCTTGTCTACACAGAAGCTCCGAGATGACTGGTGTTCTCACTGTGTGTTTGTCGTTAATGGGTTCTAAAGATTTAAGGTCAGGAACCGCTGCAAGCACCTTTGCTCACTGACCGATGCCCTGAGCCAGGACCCACGCTTTTTAAGCATCCAAGCAGCAAGTTCTGAATTGCAGTGTAACAAGGCTGTCATAGACCACTGAATTTACAATGTAAAGAATGGAATCCTCCACTAGGTGGAGACAAACCTTTGTTTCCCGGTTAATCCAATGGGACAGTTAAAGGACCCACTTCACCTGAAGACAATCTGGAGTCCTCACTGTCCAGTGCAGTCCCCCTGCGAGCCCGGGACACCCTGAGGTTTGGCTGGGCATGCCTGCTAGTTCTTTTTCTTCTCTTCTCTCAGTCGCTGGCCAGAAGCGAAGGATGCTTTCTTGGCTCCTAATCAGCACTTAGGCTTTGTCCTCACTTGGCGCCTGCCAGCAGGCAGCTACCTTCCTTCCATGTTGCCCCATCTCAAGCAGCTTGGCTTTGGTCCTTTTCTTTACCACTTTCCTCCTGCCTTTGGGGCAGCTGTGAGGCTTATAGTTTGCTCACCCTGGGGTTTTCCTTTTAAACTAACATACTGTCCCCAATACTTCTGTTTGTGTCCTCTCTGAAATCAAATCCTTTTATTAATGAACTTCAACAGGGAACTCATCTTCCAGGTCTCATATGATGGCTCTGTTGGGACTCCCCAAGATCTCCAGCAACTCTTCTTTCCTTCCCTTTGATGCTTTGATTGGCAGATAAATAAACCCATTCCTGCACCCCCTAGATGGCATCAACAGTAGGCAGCAGCCATCCGGCAAATCTCATAGTCAGGGACGCTGACAACTGAGCTAGAAAGTTGCCATGGATACAGAGAGAGCTAGATGAGCTATTGGATGATGAGTTAAGAGCATTGGCTAATAAACTGCTGGATGGATGGGTAGATGGGATGGGATGGGTGTGGTATACGTATGTTTATATGTATGTATGGGTGAATGGGGTGAGTATTGTGTGTGTGTGTATGTGTGTGTGTATGTATGTATGTATGTGTTGGTGGGTGGATGGTAGATGGAAGGACAGATGGATAGATGGGAATGGGACTGGGGCAAACCCAGTATTGGTGATTCTCATAGGAGAAATACAGACAAAATTAGTTTGTGAAGGATGATGTAGCTGCTCCATCATTCTGTGTACATGACAGATCCTGGACAAATTACATATTACATGATTGACTGTCCTTTTATACCCATGTGACTAACCCACAGACAGGGTTGCCAGATTAAAAAGAAATAAATAGGACATCCAGGATAGACAAATGAATACATTTTTAGAGTATGTACCCTGAAAAAAAAGTATTTGTGCTATAATGGGAGATGTCATTCTGTAAATATGTTTCTCTTATTGGTTAATGAATAAAGCACTGTTGGCCAATAGGGAAGGATGATAGGAGGGACTAGGAGACAAGGAGGAAAGAGGAAGTAGTAGGGAGGAGTCAGCATGTAGAGACATGAGAGAGCAGAATGCCAGCCCCTCTCTCAGGTAAGATGAGACCACGTGGAAACACTTAGATTAATAGAAATGGGTTAATAATTAAGACAGAGCTAGCTGATAAGTAACAAGTAACTGGCCAACAGAATTATATCTAATACAGTGTTTCAGTGTGATATTTGGGGCTGGCGTGGCGGTGGGACCAGACTGACCTGTGGGGAAAACCACTCGAAACAGTGCTAAAACTTAGTTACTACTTATCAGCTTAAATGGAATTGACTGCTCTTGGCTAGCTAGTTATTAGTTGTGACAACTAGAATCTGTCAATCATTCTTGTTCTGACAATTTAGCTGAGTTAGCATCATCTCTTGTTTCTTTACTCACCCACAGAACATAACTTTATGTCATAAAAAACAAATAGGGGGCCAGTAAAGACAGCTTTGCAAGTGAAGGTACCTTCTGCCAAGTCTAATGATCAGAGTCCTGCAAATGCATCTTGTAATTAATAGCTTATCAGTATGGAAAGCCAAGAATCACTGTCAGTGCTTGTGTGTGTGTGTGTGAGAGAGAGAGACCCTGCACACAGTGCTTGTGTGTGTGTGTGTGAGAGAGAGAGAGAGAGAGAACCTGCACACCATTCACATTGTTGTGATGGCTGAGGAAACTCTGTTTTACACTAGGTATCCATCTTGGTCCCAAATAACTGTTTGTCTCAAGTTCAAGTCACCAGAAGGTAAGTTCCTATTAACCCTCATAATGACTCCCCAACCCCAGAAATATGCAGCCCTTACCATTTACTTGTTATGACATGACTGATTTTTTTTTTTTTTTTTTTTTTTGCTTCTATAACCTGCTTATGCTGACCTTCAGGGACTATTTTGAGGTCACCTTGACTATCTGACCTTGGCAGAGCAGGATAGCCCTGGCTAGCTTGTGTAGTCAATCAGGTGCTTTTTGTGGTTTTCACCTTTAAAAATCCTTCCCTCACCTGCCTTAGAGACGTGGCAGCCTCTAGTTTGACTCAGAGATTGCTGTCCTGCTAGTGGTATCAATAAACTTAACTAATTATAATCCGGATTGTGTCTGTGGTCTTTTCCATGGGCAGGTGGCGTCTCAAACTCCATAACATTGTCATCTCTTCAGATGGAGCCGGGACTATTCATACCAACTGTTGCACCTTGAAAAGGCTATCACACAGCCACAAAGGCTCTGGGACAGCAGCAAATGACCACTGAGAAGGCACACTTTTGGTCACAATGTAGTAACTGTCATCGGTGGGTACGTACGACACCTTATTTGGCCCGCTGTGCTGTTCTCAGTGGCCTTACTTCCAGCCACGTTGCACAGCCCCTCAGGGAATGCACTACGCTGTGACTTCAGGAGGGCTGCAGTGTCATAGGGCAATAAGAACGTCAGCTCCAATATAACTGTGAAGGTTCGTCTTCATTGTCGGTTTAACCGTATTTGGAGTCACCTGGGAGAGCCACTATGGGGCAAAGCCGTGAGAGCATTTCCAGAGAACTAGTTGAGGAAGGAAGAGCCACCAGGATGGGGTCCCTGACTGAATAAAAAAGAGAAAACGAGCTGAGCATCAGCATCCGTCTTTCTCTCTGCTTCCAGACGGCAGACACAATGACCGCCACCTCACACTCCAACACTCCATGATGGTTCGTAACACTTCAGTGAGGCAAGAGAAATCTACTCCTTCTGCCAGGCGTGGTGGTACACACCCTTCATCTCAGCTCTAGGGAAGCAGAGGCCAGACTGGTCTGTATAACAATTCCAGGCCAGCCAGAGTAGATAGCCAGAGCCTGTCTCAAAACAAAAACAAAACAAAACAAAAAACAAAAAACAAACAGCCCGGTGGAGGTGGCTCACATCTTTAATCCCAGCACTAGAGAGGCAGAGGCAGGTGGATTTCTGTTGAGTTTGGTGCCATTTTGGGCTACAAAGTAAGTTCCAGGACAGGCTCCAAAGTAATACAGAGAAACCCTGTCTTGAAAAACACCAAAACAAAACAACAACCAAAAAACCTTCCTCAACCTGCTTCTGTTAGACATTCTGTCTGAGCAATAAGAAAGGTAACCTTTTTGGACCCTTATCATGACATGGTCAGGCCTTGACCAAAGCCTTGTTGTGTAGCACCATTGTCTACCAGGCAGCATTTTAAAGTTGGTGGTGGTTGTAGCTGGGGATGTAGCTTGGTGGCAGAGTGCTTGTCTGGCATGCACAAAGTCCTTGGTTTGAGCCTTAGCGTCACATAAAAACTGAGTATATGGCCATGAATGCCTGGGATCCCAGCTTTCTAGGTATAGCAATAGATGGATCTAAAGTTAAAGCCATCCTTGGCTATGTAGTGAGTTTGAGGCCAGCCTGGACTATATGAGGTGCGGTCTCAGAAAACAAAACAATACACACAAGAACCACCAAGCCTTGGAGGTATACGAAATAGTGAACTCCCCTAGATTTGAATGTAGTTAGAGTTGAGATGCTTGAAATGGGGTGAGGTTCAGCAGTGTAGGGATACACAGCTCACTGTGAAGAAAGGCTAGCAGTCCACTCACAGGGTCCAGAGGTTTGGATCTCGCCCACGTCATCACCGTCGACAGCAAAATGAACACCTTCCTCTTTTCAAAATGGACAATTTCTTCATTCAATGCTGTGGGGCCAAAACGTAGGGCAGTCATTTGAATCCATATAAGAGGGTTTTTGCTTTGTTTTAAGTATTTTAATTCTATTTTTAATATGTATGTGTCTTGGATGTGGGTATAGCCATGTGACTGGAGGTGCCAGCAGACCTCAGAGGTATCAAATCCCCCAGAGCTGGACTTACAAGTGGCTGGGAGCTGCCCAAAATGAGTGTTGGGGCCTCTGCAGAAGGCTGCGCATCAGAGGGCACAGAAGGCCATTTCTGTGGCTTAGGCTTCAGGTGTGGATGTAATTTAGGATGTATCTTCCCTTCACATTGCAGCTGGCTTGGGGGTTGGGAGTAGGGGGCTCTGCTTCGGGGGCCCAAGGGCCAGGTGTAATTGCAGGTTATGGACCATGAGTGATGGGTGTGTCCAGCAGACATGCACAAAGGGCAGTGATCATGTCTCAAGCTCCATGGAGCCTGCCAGAGTCGGGGCTGTGGTTGCACTGAAGTAGTCTTGCTATTGGATGATTTCTCTGAGGTACCGTGGCGGCAGGACAGAGGGTCCTTGGAGCATCAGGCACACTTGCAATCCTGTTAGGTGACTCCTTACACAATAGCACACTGAGGTGCTGGTGTCCCTGCAAGGGAATTCAGGGACTCGCCCTCAGAGGGGAAAGCGTGACTGAACTCAGCCTGAGGACACTGTGCCACTTTCGTTCACGCTAATCCCAATTTCAGTCGTTACTTTGACATTTGCTTGTTTTTTATTCTAGTAAGAACTTTCCCATTTAGTTCTGTTCTTTCGACTTTTCCCTCTCTGCTGTGCTTTACTTTGGCCTGTTTTGTGAATGTGTGCCACATTTCTAGGGCTCTAACTGGGTCACCTTTTTAATGTGTGACATTTATAATAGGTTGAATATGCTCTGCCTGACATCCCCCCACCCCCGTAGAAGCACAGCTTGCATGCAAATATTTTCCCCTCACTGCCAAGAGTCCATTCCTTCCCCCTGAGCCATCTTGCCTTCCTTTTGCAGTATCCGTGAAAGGTGAGGTAGAAGAATTCTAAGACATTTCAAAACAATGCAGTGTTGGTTAAAAGCAGCATTCCTTACCGAGGATCGCCTTTTTTTTTCCTTTCCCTGTTCTCTAGTCTGACTTCCAACTAGCTGTGTAGCAAAGGAGGACCTTGAACTTCTGATTCTGTCTCCACCCGCAAAGTGCTAGGGTTGAGGATGTGCACCACCATCATGCCTGGTCTAAGTCCTGCTGGGGACTGAATCCCTGTTAGGCAAGTACTCATTAGAGCCACATCTCCAACTCTGCAGTCTGTCTTTTCTATCCTTGCCCCTACCTGTCTTCCTTCCTTCCTTCCTTCCTTCCTTCCCTTTTTTCCTTTTTTTGCTGTTTTTATCAGTTTGGTCATGTAGGCAGCTTGGTTTCAGAATCTCACTCTGTTGTGGGATATTTGTACACATGTGAAGATGCATTGCTGTGACTGACGTAATAAAGAGCTGCATGGCCAATAACTAGGCAGCGAGACCAGGCAGGGTTTCCAGGGAGATGGAGGAAGAGGAATCTAGGCATGAGAATTACACCAGGAGATGTCTACGAGACAGAGAGGAAGTCGGACATACAGAATGAAAGAAAGGTCAAAAGCCATATGTTAAAATGTAGATTAATAGAAGCAGTTTTCTTTAAGTTATTAGAGCTATCGGGACAAACATAAACTAAGGCAGAGCCTTCACAATAAATATCTTCATGTTGTCATTTGTGAGCTGGTGGTGTAAAGAAAAGTTCAGCTGTACAATACTCCCACCTCGTCGTCCTGGGTACCACATCAGGAATTAAGAATATATATTTAGGTGCTGGGGAGGGGTCTCAGCAGTTGATTAAGAACATGTGCTGTGCCAGTACAAGACCTAAGTTCAGTTCTCATTGTTCCCAACGTCAGTGGCTCTCTACTTCCTGTAACTCCAGTTCCAGGAGACATGATGCCTTCTTCTGGTCTCTGTGGACACACACACACACACACACACACACACACACACACACACACACACACAGACACGCACACACACACATTTTTTCCCCAAAGAATATACATTCGATTTAAGAAAAACAAGATCTGGCCAGGTGATGGTGGCACACGCCTTTAATCCCAGCACTCAGGAGACAGAGGCAGGTGGATCTCTGTGAGTTTGAGTCCAGTCTGGTCTACAGTGTTAGTTTCTGGACAGCCAGGGCTGTTACACAGAGAAACCCTGTCTTAAAAACAAACAAACAAACAAACAAAAACCCAAGAAAGAAAACGTATACTGGGTAAAATGACGAAGGCCCTGACTGCACTCTCTAGCTCACTCACCACAGTGGCCAAGTGACTGTGCCAACAGAACGAAGTGGATCTGACTATATTTTCTTGCACAGAAACATTTTACCTCACAAGCCATACACTGTAGTTAAACTGTTTCCTCCAAGAAGTGAAGTTTTCTTAAAGAAATAAGAAAGAAAGAAAGAAAGAAAGAAAGAAAGAAAGAAAGAAAGAAAGAGAGAAAGAAAGGAAGAAATGAGATTTGCACTACACTTAAATCCCAGCAGAACCAGTGCAATGCCCCAGTTTGAGAAATGTTTACTTTTCCTGGAGGAGTCATGGGGTCACCCTCTAATGGGCTGATCTGTCACAGCTTAAAGTCTATGTTTAAGGTCTAAAATCCACAGCCAAGGGCCATCTGGCTGGAGCAGGCGAGCATGGGAAATAGTTTAGTACCAAGGGCACCTCTAGGCTTAGACATACACATACCCTCTTCCAAGAAAGCATTCGGTAGCCTGAGACTCTTAGCTGCATGAACTACCCACACTCCCCCCTCTCCAGACAAAGCTTCTAGCAACCTGATGGCAGCTTATAACTCCTCCCTACACCAGACTGCACATACACGCTTTAAACAATGGACAGAAGTTACTCCTCTTAGTGACCCTCAAATGATGGCTCATGCCTCTTTAAACATGTCCCAGATCATATCTTGAAACCAAGAAAAAAAATGGGCAGATCTAGGCTGAAACTTTATTTCTTTATTTTTTATTTTTGTTTTTTCGAGACAGGGTGTCTCTGTGGTTTTGGAACCTGTCCTGGAACTAGCTCTTGTGGACCAGGCTGATCTGGAACTCACAGAGATCCATTCTGCCTCCAGAGTGCTGGGATTAAAGGCGTGAGCCACCACTGCCAGGCAAGGCTGAAACTTTAAATACACACACACACACACACACACACACACACACACACACCTAACTGCAGAAGACAGAAGAAAGTCTGTGAGAGTTAGTTTTCTGCTTCACTCACATGGGCCTTGGGTAAGGAATTCTAGTTGTCAGGCTTGGTGGCCTGAGCCATCTCACCAGTCCCTGAACTTGCTTTGTATGATAATACAATGAGGCAAACTGTGTCCTGGAGTCTCCTATTCTTTTAGAATAGGAGTCTCCTATTCACAGCCTGTATGCCTGTGAATAACTGGGCATGTATACGACCAAAATCAAATGTATCATGGGAAGGGGGATGCACAGTGAGTTACAGAGCTTAAATTTGTGATTTCTTTCTCAGCCCCTTTATTGTCTGTATATAGTAGGGCAACTGATTTTTTTTTTTTTTAGTTAATCTTGTATGCTGATAATTTGCTGAATGTGTTTATCAGCTGTAGGAGTTCCCTGGTAGAGTTTTTGGGGTCGCTTATGTAAACTATCATATCACCTGCAAATAGTGACAGCTTGACTTCTTCCTTTCCTAACTGTACTCCCTTGATCTCCGTTAGCTGTCATCACCCTCTACAACAGCCACAAACAACATAAAGTATCTTGGGGTAACATAACGCTTACCAAACAAGTGAAAGATCTATATAGCAAGAACTTTGTGTCTTTAAAGAAAAAATTAAAGAAGATACCAGAAAATGGAGAGATCTTCCATGCTCTTGGATAATAGGTAGAATAAACATAGTAAAAATGGCAATCTTGCCAAAAGTAATCTACAAATTCAATGCAATCCCCATCAAAATCCCAGCACAATTCTTCACAGACCTTGAAAGGATAATACTCAACTTATATGGAAAAACAAAAGACCCAGGATAGCCAAAACAACCCTGTACAATAAAGGAACTTCAGGAGGCATCACCATCCCTGACTTCAAGCTCTACTACAGAGCTATAGTCCTGAAAACAGTTTGGTATTGGCACAATAATAGACAGGTAGACCAATGGAATCTAATCGAAAATCCTGATATTAACCCACACACCTACGAACACCTGATTTTTGACAAAACAGCTAAAATTATAAAATGGGAGGCGGAAAGCATCTTCAACAAATGGTTCTGGCACAACTGGATGATGGTGTGTAGAAGACTGCGGATAGACCCATGTCTATCGCCATGCACAAAACTCAAGTCCAAATGGATCAAAGACTTCAACATAAATCCAGCCACACTGAACATTTTTAGAAGAGAAAGTGGGAGGTACCCTTGAACAAATTGGTACAGAAGACCAATTCCTGAACATAACTGCAGTAGCACAGAAAATGAGATCAACAATTAATAAATGGAACCTCCTCAAACTGAGCAGCTTCTGTAAGACAAAGGACACAGTTGACAAGACAAAACAGCAGCCCACAGACTGGGAAAAGATCTTCACCAACGCCACATCTGACAGAGGGCTGATCTCCAAAATATACAAAGAACTCCAGAAACTAGTCACCAAAACACCAAATAACCACATTAAAAAGTGGGGTACAGAACTGAAGAGAGAATTCTCAATGGAGGAATCCAAAATGGCTGAAAGACACTTAAGAAAGTACTCAACATCCTTAGCCATCAGAGAAAAGCAAATCAAAACAACTCTTAGATACCATCTTACTCCTGTCAGAATGGCTAAAATTAGAAACAGCAATGACAGCTTATGCTGGAGAGGATGTGGAGAAAGGGGAACACTCCTCCACTGCTGGTGGGAGTGCAAACTTGTACAGACATTTTGGAGATCAGTATGGTGAGTCCTCAGGACCCAGCAATCCCACTCTTAGGCATATACCCAAATGATCCACATCTACACAACAAGGACATCTGTTCAACTATATTCATAGCAGCATTATTTGTAATAGCAAGAACCTGAAAGCAACCTAGATGCCCCTCAACTGAAGAATGGATAAAGAAGATGTGGCACATTTACACAATGGAATACTACTCGGAGGAACAAAAAAAAAAAAAAAAAAAAAAAAAAAATGGAATCTTGAAATTCACAGGCAAATGGATGGAACTTGATGAAACCATCCTGAATGAGGTAACCCAGTCACAAAAAGAGGAACATGGTATGTACTCACTCATATATGGATTTTAAACAAAGAGCAAAGGATCACCAGCTTATAATACACACTGCCAGAGAAACTAGGATACAAGGAGGATCCTAAGAGATTCATACAAGGTCCCTCACAGAAGGGGAAAGGGACAAGATCTCCTGAGCATATTGGGAGTGGGTGGGGGCAGTGAGTGGAGAGGGAGTTAGGAGAAAGAGGAGACGAAGAGAGGAGAATACGTGGGACCAGGAAGATTGATTGAGTCAGGGGACAAATAGATGACAGTGAAAAAAAGAGATACCATAATAAAGGGAGCCATTATAGGACTGAATAGAAAACTGATTCTAGAGACATGTCCAAAGACCTACAAGACTAACCCCAACTAACAATCTGAGCAACAGTGGAGAGGCTATCATAAATGCCTTTCCCTGTTAATGAGATGATGACTAGCGTATATGCCATCATGGAGCCCTCATCTAGCAGCTGATGGAAAGAGAAGCAGACACCCACAGCTAAACATTGAGCCAAACTCCTGGAATCCAGTTGCAGAGAGGGAGGAGTGATGAGCAAAGGGGTCAAGACCAGACTGGAGAAACCCACAGAGACAGCTGACGTGAACAAGGGGGAGCTCATTGACCCCCAGACTGATAGCTGGGAAACCAGCATTATACCAACTCAGACCCCCTGAACATGGGTCTCAGTTAGAAGGCCTGGGCAGACTAAGGGACCTCTGACAGTGGAACCAGGATGTATCCTTGGTGGACAAAAGGAATTTGGGAGCACATTCCCCATGGAGGACTACTCCCTTAGCCTAGAGGCATGGGGGAGGGCCTAGACCCTCCTACTCCAAATGACTTGACAGATTTTGATGATCCCTCCTGGAAGGCATCACCCTCCCTGTGCAGTGTGTGTGTGTGTGTGTGTGTGTGGGGTGGGTTGGGAGGAGGGGTCAGGGAGCATGGGGGGCGAGAGGGAACTGGGATTGATATGTAAAATAAGAAAAAATAATAAAAAACAAAACAAAACAAAAAAACCAGAGCTTATATCTGTCAATCAAAATAGAGAATCAACCTCACCATGTCCCTTAGTAACCAAACACCTCTTTCTCTTGAACCTCATAAAAGAAAAAGCCCCAATTGGGCTGGAGAGATACCTCAGAGGTTAAGAGCACTGACTGCTATTCCAGAGGTTCTGAGTTCAATTCCCAGCAACTACATGGTGGCTCACAACCATCTGTAGTGTGATCTGGCACCCTCTTCTAGCATGCAGACACACATGAAGGCAGAATGCTGTATACATAAATAAATAAATAAATAAAAAGAAAGCCCCAATCAATAATTAGGGCCCTTGAATAATTCACTTATGTGGCCCAGTGTCACTCTTTTCTTTAAAGAAAATATTTATGTTATGTGTGCAAGTGTCTTGCCTGCACGGATGCGGGTCCATTTGCATGATGTGGGAGGAGGCCAGAAGGAAGGACTGGAGGGTGGCTCAATGGTTAAGCGCCTGCCACCCTGACTGCCCCATCATAACGAACTGTACCTTAAACTAAGCCAGAACAAACTCTTCTTCTCCAAGCTTTGGAGTCTGTCCTGGGACTCTCTCTGTAGATCAGGCTGTCCTTGAACTCATAGAGATCCGCCTGCCTTTGCCTCCCGAATGCTGGGATTACAGGTGTGCCCACCACTATCTGGCTGCCAGGGTGTTTTTAATCGCAGCAGCAGCAGCAGCAGCAACAGAAAAAACAAAACAAAAAGACAAAACAAAAAAAAAAAACAAAAAAACAAACAAACAAAAAAACTAAGACACCGAACTACACCTTAAGACTCGCAATAAAACACCACCAGACTTCTGAGGTTCTACCCACAGGTGCCTTCACTCGCACCCGCTTCAAACTTTAGGTATTTCTCAGACCTCTTCTGTGCTCCTCAAAGTGGTGGCTGTGCATAAACAGTGCCTCTTAAGATTATAAAGGGTTAACCGGGATGTGGGATTATGGTGTTTTCCATCCCCAGTGGTTCCTCATAGCTCACTGACCAGAGACTGCCCACACGGCTTCCTCCACTTGCTTCGAATTTTCGGTGATGTTATAGATGATAACATCACACTCCAGCAGATGTGTGAGGAGGTCTTCTCGGGAGATAGCCTGAAGAGAAAAGCAACAGTCCCTTTGCATTAACATGTCAACAAGGGAACCTGGACATCTAGATGGACTGACAGCCTCTGAATTACATCTGTCCACCCCAAGAGACCCCATAGGGAGCATTTGTAGAGGTGTTTCTATTAAAATGAATTACAAGTAGCAAAGACATCATTGAAAACAGCCTGGAGTGGGTGGTCTTAAAAACTGCAAAACATAGCCGGGTGTTTGTGGTGCATACCTTTAATCCCAGCACTCAGGAGGCAGAGGTAGGCGGATCTCCGTGACTTCGTGGTCAGCCTGGTCTATAGAGCTAGTTCCAGGACAGGCTCCAAAGCTACCTGTCTCGTAAAACCAAAAACCAAAACCAAACCAAAACAACAACAAACAAAACCCCTGCAAAACATGGGCTGGGGAGATGCATCAGTCAGTAAAGCCTTGCAAACATGAGGACCCGAGTTTAGTTTGCAGAATTTAATAAAAATGAAGTCTGGCTGGTGTGGCTCCCATTTGCACAGCTGGGGAGGTGGAAGCCGGAAGAGGTTCCTGGGGCTGCCTCACCAGCCAGCCCTAGCCTCCTGGGTAAGCAGGCCAAGGAGACACTGTCTCTCAGTAGGAAGACACTCAATGCTGTCTTCCAGTTTCCACACAGGTATGCGTGTGCACATGTTTCTCCAGCCCCTTTCTGGTCCCTTTGTATTCATCTACTGTAGTTTGCTTGGGTGCAAGAAGACACTGAGTGTCTTAAATAACAGACATGTGCTACCACTGTCGTAGGGGCATTACAGTTCATTATCACAAGCAGTGAGGGCAGGAACTCACACAGGGCAGGAACCTGGAGGCAGAGCTGATGCAGCGGCCATGGAGGATGCTGCTTTCTGGTTTGCTCTCCATGGCTTGATTAGTCTGCTGTCTTAAAAAAAAAAATTGCTCTAACTTTATTTTAAGTGCATTGGTGTGAAGGTGTCAGATCCCCTAGAACTGGAGTTATAGACAGTTGTGAGCTTTCCATGTGGGTGCTGGGAACCCAACCCAGGTCCTCTGGAAGGGCAGCCAGTGCTCTTAACCACCCAGCAATTTCTCCAGCCCCCCTCAGCCTGCTTTCTTATAGAACCCTGGACCACCTGCGCAGGGATGACTCCACCCACAATGGGCTGGGCTCTCCCATCAATCACTAATTGAGAAAATGCAGGCTTGTGTACGTCCTGATTTTATGGCTGTATTTTCTTAATTAAGGTTCCCTTCTCTCAGATGACCTCAGCTCAAGTCAAGCTGACATAAAATCATCTAGCCCAAACACCATCTAGAGTAGTGGTTCTCCTCTGGGATTCAAATAGCCCTTTCACAGAGGTTACCAAAGACTATCAGAAAACATATATGGCTGGACGGTGGTGGTCCACGCCTTTAATCCCAGCACTTGGGAGGCAGAGACAGCAAGGAGGAGCTCTGTGAGTTTGAAGCCAGCCTGGTCTACAGAATGAGTTCCAGCACAGGTTCCAAAGCCTCACAGAGAAACCCTGCCCCAAATATGTATATACATTCCCAACAGTAGCAAAATTACAGTTACGAAGTAGCAACAGAAATAAGGAGGAGCTGTATTAAAGGGTCACAGTATCAGGAAGGTTGTGAACCTTTCCCTCTCCTTTAGCTCCCAGCCAGTGATGGCAAGGGCTGCTATTGTGTAGCTAGGAAGAGACAAGGCTCCCATCTCTGTCTTGATGTTCTCGCTGTATGTCCCCCTGTGTGCTCCCACCTTGTACATACAGCCCAGAAAAAGACCCTTTAAGAGACCAATGTCGTAAGCTGAGTTGTCTCCCCTCCCTGAAAGGATATTTTCCTCAGTCAATGTTGTGGTAAAGAGACACCATGGCCAAGACAACTTATAAAAGGAAGCATTTAACCAGGAGCTTGCAGTTTCGGAGGGCCAGAGTCCTTATCCATCAAGATGGAGAGCACAGCAGCAAGCAGGCAGCCACCGTGCTAGAGCAAGCTCTGAGAGCTTAGGTCTGGGCCACAAGCAGGAGGCAGAGTGAAAGACCCCGGACCTGGTGTGGATTTTTGAAACCTCGAATCCCACCCCCCAGTGACACACCTCCTTCAACAAGGCCACAGCTCCTAATCCTTCCCAGACAGTTGCACCAACTGGGGACCAAGCATTCAGATATGTGAGCCTAGGGAGTCCACTCTCATTCAAACCTCCACAGATGCGTTTGCCCTCCTAATTTCTAGAACCCCAGTCTGTGACATTTGAAGACAGGGTCTTTGTTACGGTCTACGTTTAGGATGGCTCGATGGGCTCACATATGTGAATACTGGCCCTCGTTTGTACTCACTGTCCCTGAACTTGTGATTCATCTGTCTTTACCTCCCAAGAGCTGGGGGGACAGGTGTGAGCTCCCACGACCAGCTGCAGTACAGGTCTTGATAATACTTTTCTTGTATTTTGTAACTGCCGTAGGTAATGGGTTATTTTTTTTTTCTTTTAAGGGTATTTTCTTAAGATTTATTTATTCATTTATTTATTCATTAAGTATACAGTGTTCTGCCTGCACGTATGCCTGCAGGCCAGAAGAGGGTACCAGATCTCATAATAGATGGTTGTGACCCACCATGTGGTTGCTGGGAATCGAACTCGGGACCTCTGGAAGAGCAGCCATTGCTCTTAACCATTGAGCCATCTCTCCAGCCCCAGTGGGTTAAATCTTGAGGCACAAACAGGTTATGAGGTACACAGAGCTCTGTGGTGGGTTCAGAGAGGTATTGGGCCAGGTGGAGGGAGAGTTAGTCTGGGAGAGGGGGCTCCTTCTGTACCCCTCTTTCTAGGAGTACAGAAATGTCTCCCAGTGAGGACAGGGACTAGTTTGGCAGGTGGAGATAGCACAGCCGCTCAACAGGCAGCAGGAAGGCATGTGAGCCTCCAGGGGCTCACCCCCCCCCTCCTCTTTCCTGTTAGGCACATTCGTGTGGCCTTATGCTTGATGCTCCATAGAGAGAAGGGTTTCAAGAGCTTGGGAGTCAAGGCTAGACAGATCTCTTCCAAGACTATCTCACTTAAATGCTTTGCCATGGTCCCACATTTAAAGCGGAGGCTTTACATTGTTGTATTTTCTAGCACAGTAGAAAGACGTGTCCTGGGCTGGGGAGACGGCTCAGTGAGTACAAGCACTGGCTGCGCAGCCATGAGGACCCGAGTTCGGACCCCAGCACCCTGTTAACCTGGATGCAGTAGAGAGATGTACACAGAAGCGAGAAGAGATGGGGGCAATGACAGGATTGTTGGACACTTGTGGGCCAGCTAGGTTGGCGTAGGCAGCAAAAATCAACAAAGCAACCCTGTCTCAAAGTGCAAGGCAAACATTTACTCCTCTGACTTACGTGTATGTGTGCTGTGACACACATGTGCCTGCAGTCACACACACAGACGAAACACAAAGTCTTAAAAACAGACATTTCCCATGTCCCATCATGGAAGCCTGCATGTAGAACAGAAGGGCTGAGGTAGAGGTAACAGGTTGCTGAGGGTCTGGCACCAAAGGGATCCTGCCCTTGCCAAGTCCTCCGGAACGCCCTGGGGGCTTACTGAGTAGTACGTCTCCACTGCGAAGTCCGGCTTGACACTTTCTGGCTTGGCCAAGGTGCCCACAATCTGGAAGGTGCCTTCCTTTACTTTTGCAGTAGAAGCTTCTGGGGCTGCTGACTTTGGTTCATCTTCCTCCTCCTCCTCTTCTGCAATCTCTTCCAGTGACGCCCCAGCAACACAGTTAGAGAGGAACTGCAAGAGAAGAGAGTGGCAAGGTCCCGGGCACTAAGCAGAGTTTTGAGCAAGGGAAGCCAGAGAGTGATGATTCTGGACTCTAGCCTCTACTGGGGACCCCATAGACTGAGGAAAAGCCCTGTACATCATGGTCACAAAAGGCCGATATGGCGCTCATAACACAGACAGTGGTCACACCAGAGGACATTGAATAGCCGATGACACAGGCACAGAGGGCTTCAGCAACTGCTTCCATTAGCACCAGATAGAGCTAAACTCTGGTGAAAAGTCTGGCTTGCTCAATGGGAACACAGATATGCCATATGGACCCCTGAGGTAATTTAAAATCAGTTTGTCAGCTGGGTGTGGTGACACAGCCCTCTTTTTCCAGCACTCTGGAGGCCGGTGGATCCCTGAGTTCAAGGCCAGTATGGTCTACAAAGCCTGTTCTAGGAAAGCCAGGGCTACACAGGAAAACCCTGTTTCAAAACCAAACAAGCAAAATTCCATTTGCCTTTCCTTTATCTTCCCCTTTCCTCCCTCCCCCCACCTCTCTCTTTGTTATTCTCTCTCTCTCTCAATCAGCAGAATTTCATGTATTTTTTTTTTAAAAAGATTTATTTATTTATTATGTATACAGTGTTCTGCCTGCATGGATGACTGCATGCCAGAAGAGGGCACCAGACCTCATTGTGGATGGTTGTAAGCTACCATATGGTTGCTGGGAATTGAACTCAGGACCTCTGGAAGAGCAGTGCTTTTAACCACTGAGCCATTTCTCCAACCCCTTTATTTATTTTTTAATGACTTATTTATTTATACAGGAATTTCGTGTATTTTAAGATGGACTTGAAATTTCTATGAAGCCAAAGGTCACCTCTAATGTTCCTGTCTCAGTCTCCTGGATGTGAACAGTCACGTACCACCATACTTGTTTCGTGCCTGGTGGGCAAGCACCCTGCTGGCTCAGCTATATCCCTATCCTAAAACTAAACTATCTAATGGTTACATCTATAACACACATACACACAAAAAAAAAGCAAAAAAAAAAAAATTCAGATGAGATTAAATCTAAAACATTATTTCAGTACTGGAGATCAAAAGCAGGTCCTTGCACATGCTGGCCAAAGCAGTATTTGTCAATTAATACATATCAATATAAATTATATGGTGTGCTGTGTCTTATTTGTGTCTTATTTATTTACTTTTGGTTTTTTTGAGACAGGGTTTCTCTGTGTAACCTCTGATGTCCTAGAATTCACTCTGTAGGGGTGTACACACCACTGCCTGGCTGTTTTGTTTTTTTTTGAGACAGAGTTTCTCTGTGGCTTTGGAGGCTGTCCTAGAATTAGCTCTAGTTCTTGTAGACCAGGCTGGTCTCGAACTCACAGAGATCTGCTTGTCTCTGCCTCCCTAGTGCTGAGATTTTTTTCCAGCTACTGAGCCTTTTTCAAGGTGAATTTTAAGCACAAAAAACCATGTTCTGGGTTGACATACTGCAGTTAACAAGAACAGTTAGTCAGAAGCAGAGCTACAAAAGCTAAACAGCTAGGATAGTACATTTTGAGGCGCTCCCAGAACTATATGGACTTGGGTGGATTAGGCCTTTGTTTTTATTTTGGCAAGTGGTGTTGTTTATATGCTGAGTTTTACAGCCTGAATGGTACTTCCAACATAGAGTCAGCTATGCTAAGGTCTCAGGGTGTACTAAGGTCTGGGGCCCTGTTAAATTATCCAGCATCTATAAAAATGGATGAAATATTTTGCTTCATACTTTTTTTAAAAAAATAAACAATGCCTTGGGTAGCTCAGGCTAGCCCTGGCTTCTGAATAGTGGAGTTGCAGGGTGTCTTCTTTTTGTCAAATGCTACTCTTTGGGATTCGATATGCATTTCAGTTTACTGTGCTTCTCTTTGGGGACTAGCCATGCTGAAGTGACTACATGGGGCCAGTGGCCACTACTATGGAATAATAAAGTAGAATGATGATGTTGGCTAAGATTTATGTTTATATTTTAAGATTTAATCTGTTTTGGTGACTATCCTAATTGTCATCATAGAGCCTTCATCCAGTAACTGTTGGAAGCAGGTGCAGAGATCCACAGCTGAGCACTGGGTTGAGCTCCAGGAGTCCAGTTGAAGAGAGGGAGGAGGGATTATATGCACAAGGGGCTTCAAGATCATGATGGAGAAACCCACAGAGACAGCTGACCTGAGCCTGTGGGAGCTCACAGACTCTGGATCAGGAGCCAGAGAGCCTGCAAGGGACCAGCCTAGGCTCTCTGCATCTGGATGACAGCTATGTAGCTTGGTCTTTTGTAGGGCCAGGGCAGTGGGTCCAGAACCTGTCCCTGATGCATGAGCTGGCTCTTTGGAACCTATTCCCTACAGTGAGATGTCTTGCCCAGCCTTGATTCTGGGGGAGGAGCTTGATCCTGCCTCAACTAAATATGCCATGCTTGGTTGACTCCCATGGGAGGCCTTACCCCTTCTGAATGGAGACTGAGAAGTGGATGGGGGTGGTGTGTGTAGAAGGGAGGTGCAGGAGAGAACAGGAGGAGAGGAGGGAGAGGAAACTGGTTGGTATGGGTTGGTATGTAAAAAAAATTTTTTTAATCTGTATTGTAAAACCTCTATCTCATTCCAGTGTCAATTAAAAAAAAATAACTACTGTGAAAACAGGCTAACTAAGAGTGTAAGAGAACAAAGAAAAAGAGAAAATAAAAAGAAAAACCACTTCATTAAACATATATCCAACTTTGCAGAGAGCTGCTTTCCTGGTGTCTTCACAGCCTTCTCTGCTGTGCATTGCTTGTTCTGGGGAGAGCTTCCCTGTCAAATGGAAGGCATTCGATGTCCGTTTACATGCTCTTCTGTCTATTCCAGTGCTATATTTGTGTAGCCATCCAGGCATGCCACAGCCCCTTGATAATCATGCCAGAATTTAATTTCACAGCTGATCATCCGATGAGTTGCTTTAAGGAGTCACTGGGGGGGGTTGTTTCCACAGACTAATTTTTAACAACCTTGGGAGGCAGGAAACCTGAGTTCTAATTGTACATGATAAGATTTATTTTATTCATATTTGAGTGTTTACCTGCGTGTATGTATGTGCACCATGTGCATGCAGTGCCCATAGAGGTCAGAAGAGGGCGTCAGATCACCTTGCACTGGAGTTGGGACAGTTGTGAGCTGCCCTAATGAGTGCTGGAAATTGAACTGAGGTCATCTAGAAGAACAACCAGTGTTCTTAACCCTGAGTCATTTCTCCAGCCCCTAAAACATGGCTGTGTACTGACAAATGAACAATTTAAGATGACAGCTCCTAGGTTCTCTCCTGGGATCTCCCCCCCCCCAAGGGGCTTTATATCTCCACTTAATTTTCAAGACAGGGTCCCTCACTGAACCTGGTGCTTGTCATCTCAGCTAGACTGTCTGGCCAGCAAGCTCCCAGGATCTTCTGTTTTCCAGTGCTACCACTTGCCCAGCTTTTACATGGATGATGGTGGTCAGATCTCAAGTCCTATTGCTTGAACCTAAAGTACCATCTCCCACTGGGCTGTCTCCCCAGCCCTTCTGTAGGTGAGGAAGCTTATTGGGACCTGGTCAAAATTATGCCTAGCACAAAATAGATCGTTAAAAAAGGGTAAACGAATGTTTCATGGGCGACATAATGACTGGACTTATAACTAGTCTGCTCCTGGTCCTGGCCATTACTCCCTATACGTTAATCTTTACACATCCTTTCCTCTCTTGAGCCTCGGTTTTCCCATACTAAAGAAGTAGGGACCGGAGCCTGGCTTGCAGTCTCCAAACACCTGGGTTTCCATGAAGGAGGGTGGGTCAGCTGTGGTTAGGGACAGGTCCTGGAGACACCGATGTGTCAGGATTGGACTCTTCCCCTGGGGAGGCTCCTAACAGCCCGTGGTGAAAGATCCTTGAAATGGGGATGGACCTGGGGGTCTAACTCGGACCGCCGCTCACCTTTCCTATGTTTCCGCTGCTGTAGGTGTCCAGCTGGTTTATGAACACCCTCTGTATCTTCAGAACTCGCTCAGTCACTGCAGGAACTTCCTCTTCAGCCATGGTGGCAGCTGTAGTAGTTGCTAAGGTGAAAGAGTCCTGTTGGTTACTAAGGAGGAGGGGCGTGCACTTCGGAAGGGTAGGCGGTCAGACTCCCTGGGGCGTGGCTCGCTTTTGGGCGGGGCTCCGGGTGTCCAGTGGGGTGGGCTCTAAATAGGGCGTCTGAGGGGCGTGACTCAGGGGAGTGTCCGTTGGGGGCGTGGCTCAGGGACAGGGTTGGGCGTGTCTGAAAGGGAGGAGCTGCAGTTCCAGATTCATGCACTCCACTCAGTGCTGCTGTGCACATTTCCCGTAAGACTGTCCCTTCTGTATGTGGTGACAACTTCTCTACTGTAAAGAAAAGCTGTTGTCACGAGTTTTGGCGTTCAGGACACGTGGAACCACAGCGTGAGAGCCCACCACCACACCTTGTTCGCTGCCCGAGGTTCAACTGCCTTAGGATTTTGTCCCTAGTTTGTTTTTTTCTTTTCTTTTCTTTTTTTATTAAAGTGGTAACACCGAATCAAAGGCAACTTGGGGAAGAAAGGGCATATAGCCTGAAGACCATCATCCAGGCAGGGAAGTCAGGGCAGAAGGCCGAACCAAAGCAAAGAGCCATGGGGAAACGCTGTTTACTGTCTTGCTCAGCCTGCTTTCTTCCTTTCTTCGACAACTCAGGATCAGGGACCTAGGGTGGCACTGCCATGTGATCTGTGCCCCACTTCCCCATCGAAGAAAATGCCCCCCACAGACGTGCCTGCAGGCCATTTCTTTCTTTCTTTCTTTTTTTTTCAAGACAGGGTTTCTCTGTATTGCTTTGGAACCTGTCCTGGAACTCGCTCTGTAGGCCAGGCTATCCTCGAACTCACAGAGATCTGCCTGCCTCTGCCTCCTGAGTGCTGGGACTAGCGCCGTGCACCACCAACGCCCGGCTCCTGTAGGCCATTCTTATGAAGGCATCTTCTCAACCGAGATTCCTGCTCAGTGTTTCCTTGGACTCTAGGCTTTCCTGACTTCAACTGCCAAGTGCTTGGATGATGTGTGCCACCATGCCCAGACCAGGCTGGCCTTCAATTCACAGAGATCCACCTGCCTCTGCCTCCCTGTTGGGACTGGTTAAAGTCACGCTACCACTGACTGGCTGGATTTTTTTTTTTTTTCCTTTAGAATTAAAATCCAGGCTTACTTTTAAAACTGGCTTAGTTTAGGATGGAGGTCTTCGTGTGCTTGCATTACTGTATTTTTACTGACTTCATTTATTCTGAATAAAGAAAGGAGTGATATCTGTCACTCATTTCAACTCAAAGTGTAACATGCATGAACTAAAAACAAATGTGGGCACAGGTCTTGGAATCAGTCATTTATCACAAAATGAACAATTTCAATCTTTAAACACACGATCACTTTATATTCAACTCAAAAGCAGATAAACAATTTTATTCAAACTCTACAAACATCATTTTCTTATAGTAGCCTGAGATTAAGCATGAAAAATTTCAGCCCGAAGTTCGGCTTTGTTTCCCAAACATCATGCCAGCATGAGCGCATCATAAAGCCAGGTTCAAGCCCCCGGTGATCTCTGCTGGTGTCAGCAATGCAGAAGGAGCCTAATTGTCCTGGGCCACATGATCATTTTGAGTTTTTAAAATTGTTTTAATCTTCAGGATTGAGCCCAGTGCTTACCTATGATAGCCAAGTGCTCGCTCTACCCATCATCCCTCATGTGATCTTCAGAAGCTAAAAACGCCCACTTGAAAACCAATGACAAAAACATCTGTGATGACAAATGTATGAAAGGTGCACCCAGATGCAGAGGGCTGTTACACATTTCTGAAGCAAGCAGCTGCTTTGGGTGACAATTAAAAAACAATACCCAGGTCCTTCCTGCTCGTCACGTCCTGGAAAACATGCAGCAGCATAGAGTGTTTTATTAAGTTTATAAACACCAGGGACTGTAATAAAATATAAAATACAGAGCATCTCTTTTTTAAATATCAAGTTTCTGAACGCTTCATTCGTCCTTTGGTTTCAAACCATACAATGCACTCATATTACACTGTACACATGGCAATGAGACAGAACACTGTCTGACTGCAGGGGAAGAAGGGATGCGGCAGGAATACCAAAGCGCTACTTTATAGAAAGTGAGCGTTGAAGCAAAAATACTTTCTGAATATATATATGTGTATATATATATACTGTACATTGTAAACAAACATTCAGAATAAGAATCAACACAGGCCAAAATATCGTTTCCTAGGAAACCAGGATCTTCTTCCTTTGAAATGATACACGCTGAGGATGCGGTGGGGCCTGTTCCTCTATCTGCTCATGTGCTTAGATATCTTGGAAATGAGTCATTGTTACATTCATTTGCTAGCGGTCTGTCCTCTCTAGGTTGGCTGGCTGTTGAGGAATCGAGAACTATTTCTGTCCCTGCCTTTCATTTCATCCTAGGTTAAGTAACATAGAAGCAATTTCATTTTCATCAGTCCATTTGGTAATGTAAGTAGGTTAAGAGGAACAGTGAATTCCAAATTTGTGCAGGGGAAACTAGTTGTTTGTTTCCAATAAGGCCAGTAACAAAGTAACCACTGCTAAGTCAGTCCAAGCTAGTAGTAAACCCCTGATTTAGCAGGCTGAAATGCAGGTCTGAAGTTAGGTGATTCTAGTTTCTATATCACTGTGCAAATCTAGGATTTTCTATGTAAAAGAGAGTGCTGGCAGCATTGAAGCCCTGTGATAAGAGAATGAAATGTTGATTAGGTATTGAAATGTAGAGTGGCTGTGTGGAGAAATCAGAATGTAATGAGTGTTAGAGTAATGGCCTTGAAATTCCCTTAAATGAATCTGGAACTGAGACAATTTTGAGTCAATTATGTTCAGAGTCAAAAGCCTACATGTGAAGGGATGATAAACATATAAAGCTGACGATGCACTTTCTACAATGATTATATGCAAGGGTGTCAAGTCTTATGTTCGCATTCTACACCAGCAGTAGCCCCACTATAAAGAAAATGAGTCATGACTGCTCATCTCTTTTCAAAGCTTCCAGTCTCTGAAGCAGTGCATTTCCAAATGCTTCCCGGTAGGCCGGGCTGAGCGTATCCAACAAGGAGTAGACTGTCTCGTGGTAAGGGGTCTGCAAATGATCCTCCACCTGGTCAAAAGCATAGCCCACCACCTACAAGAGAAGGGCAGCAGTGAGCGCTCGTCGGCTTCCATCCTGGCACAGAAGGCAAGAGCCAGGAGTCTGAGCGGCTCATTCTGTAGTGACACTATTTCCCAGCAGAAGACATGCATTTCAGAACAGCTGTTAGCAAGCTCTAGGGGCAGTGTGTGACAGATAGGTCCACTACCCGGGACGTGCTTCCTCCACGGCTCTTCAAGAGGTTTGCTTTGCTCACCTTTGCCCCCTTTTCAAGTCATAAAAACCATAAAAGTAACACAAAAGTAGCACTTCACTTTTCATATCTCAAAATAATGTTAATCCTTATTTTTATTTTAAATTATGTATGTGTGTGCCTGCGTTTACCCGAGTGCAGGTTTCCACGGAGGCCAGAAGAGGGCTCTGGGCCTCGTTCCTGGAGCTGCAGTTACTGTGGCTGTGAACTGTCTGACACGTGGGTGCTGGGAATCAAACTGGTGCAAGAGAAATGTGCTTTCCTAACCACAGAGCTCTCTCCAGCATGTACCCTGACTGAATCCCATACAGTGGAGATCTACCATACCGAGGTATCTGCTTGCAATAAAGATACCAGTGACAAAGCCTCCCCACTCAGCCTGTGCTGAGAAGTGAACCAGGGCCATATATGTATTAGGCAAGGGCTCTACCTTTAAGCACTCCCTTACCTTCCCTTCCTCCATCCCTCCCTCCATAAGACAGGATCTCACTATATAATCCTGGCTGGCCTCCAACCCAGAGATCCACCTGCCTCTGCTTCCTGAGTACTGGAATAAAAGGCATGTACCACCATGGTCAGCCTCTGAGTATCTTCAAAAAATTGCCTGGCTTTTTCTTTTCCTTAATTTGTTGAAGACACTCAGAGGCTGGGCATGGTAGTACATGCCTTTAATCCCAGTACTCAGGAGGCAGAGGCAGGTGGATCTCTGGGTTAAAGGAGAGCATGGTCTACAGAATGATCCAGGACAGCCAGGGTTACACAGAGAAACCTGTCTCAGGAAAAAACAAAACAAAACAAAACAAAAAACCCCTAACAAAAACCAAAAGCAACAAAAAAATGTGTGTTTTTACACACACACACACACACACACACACACCATGGCACATCTATGGAAGTCAGGTGACAACACCGTGAAGTTCCACTTTTATGTGGGTTCTGGCTTGTACAAAATGCATCTAGTTGCCAGCTGTGCCCTGACAACCCCTTTTGATGGGAGATACACTTGTGGAAGCCAAGCTAAGGCCTTTCAGCACAGTAACTACAAATGCACCCTCTGAACAGAGTCCACTCTGGGAGCTGCAGCTGTGAGCCATGGGAAGGAAAGATATTTGCTTGGATGGTAATAATTCAAGCAACTGAATCAACACTCTGCAAATGTATTTACCCCTCAAATTCAACTGTTTGACCAACAAAATTTGGCCAAACTAACCACATTAAGTTAACCAAAATTTTTGGGAAAAATATTTAAGTGTTTTTGGAGACACCCATGACTAGTTTTTATGTTATGCCCTTCTCTATCCTTTCTGATAAAGTGGTAAAGATAGGCTTTTCTCTTCTTCTAACGATAAAAGTGAGTTACCCTGAGCCCTGCTTCCGTGAGCTCCAGGCAGTATCTGTCTCTCTCCTTTGTCTCCACGTTGATGTAAGCCACATCATCTGCACAGCGAAGGCTTTGTGAGACAAACATGTTGTTGACAGCGAAGAGAACGTCGTTTACAACTGCTTCAGCCTCTAGCCGCATGTCCTTCATGTCCGTTCCTTCAAACCCATTGAGCTCGGAGCCTTCTTCAAACCCAGACATACTGCTCAGCTCCACGGGATTATAGTCTGTCTCCATTCTGCAAGAAAGTAGTAACAGATTCTTTTTTTTTTAAATAGAAAAATATTCAAATTATATTTGATTAGAATAACTAAGTCTTACAATTGGTACTCAGTACAAAACACAGACTGGGAGATGGGTCAGTGGGTAAGTCACTTGTTATACAAGCATGAAGACCCAAGTTCAATGCTAGCACTCATGTAACCAGCCGGGCCACCATGGTGGCAAGTGCATCTGTGACCCCAGCGCTGAGTGGACAGAGGATGAAGGTAAGGGCTTGCTGGTGGCCAACCACCACCTGATGTCCTCTGATCTCCTTACCCATGGGCACATCGCATACACACGTGCATGCACACTACTGTAACAATACCAGGCGGTGGGCAAAAAAACCAAACTCCTTACACACTACTAACATTTTTTTTTTCTTTCAGGGAAAATAATGCCTAAAACCATTTCCCACAGCGGGGGGGGGGGGAAGGGAGGGAACCCTTTCTTGTTTTTCCCCCCTAAAACTTAAAACAAAAAAAAACAAAAAAACAAACCTATTTATGTGGACACACATGCTTGCCATGGCCTGATGTGGCTGGCCGTCTCCTTCTAGCCTGTGGGTTCTGGGGATTAGACTCAGGTCACTGGGCTTGGCAGCAAGCACCTTTATCCACTGAGCTATCCTGCCAGCCTTAAAATATCAACTCTTATTTTGATAAACATTTGTCTTATCACCATTGTAGCTATTACACACAATGCCTCAGCAAATGAGTACATAGATTCATTTATTTATTTGAGACAGGAACTTTCTATATGGCACTGGCTGTCCTGAAATTCACTGTGTACTTCCAAGTGCTAGTATTAAGGGCATAAACCACCAGGCCCAGTGAATGCATAGTTCTAAATGTGTAACTGTTTCTCTAATTAGATATTCCGGACAGGAACTGCAGAGTCAGAGGACATACCCATGTTAACAGGTGTCACTGAAGGGCAAAGCCTTGCTGACAGACCATTCTATAGGTGGAAGGCTAGGTAGGGGTACTTGGAACCCCAGCTTTCCCATCCCTTTTTAACTTCCATCAGTCTGAGCGGTAAACAACAAGAGCTCATTTGTTCTAGCACACGTTTCCTTGAGCAAACACCTTTTTGGAGGCTTACAGGTGGAAGCAAACCCATTCTGTATGAAATCAAAGTTTACATCCACACCTAGGCAAGGGGAGGGTGCTATGTTCTGAAAGTCTAATACAGGGTTACTATACTTCTTCAAACACGTCTCCCTTATTCAATTAACACACTGCTTAAACTTATGTTTGGTTTTATAGACATGACCATTTAATCTAGTTTATAGATTCTGTTTGGTCCCTGGTGGGCTACTGGTTAGGATTTGGTGTTCTCACCACAGTAGCCCTGGTTCAATTAAAAAAAAAAAAAAAAATCAGTTTGGAAGCTTTTAGCCTCTAACACTGCAACACATCATGTCTTTATCTTGGTAACTATTCACCTCAGTTACAGACATCAGAATAATAATTACATGAAAGGATGTTCCTAGAGCTCTTTTTACAGGAGTCTGGCACTTGCATGGATGAGGGCCTTATAGGCCGGCAGAGTAGGTCACCACATGGCTTCTGGGCAATAATCAATCTCAAGTTCCCAGAAGAAGACACCTAGGAGATTCCACGCATCCCCTCAGGGAATGATGTGGAAAACTCACAGCTTCTGACAGAGATTTTATTATGCGTAGGTTCATGTGTCTGCATGTGTGTTTGTGCCTGTGTACAGGGACCCCTGGGGGCTGGAGTCACTGTCTGGGTGCCTGCAGCTGGACCTGGCTGCCCTGCAAGAGTAGGGCAGTGCCCTTAATCACCATCATCTCTTAATCTCCAGCTGCAACTTACTACTTTGTTGGCCGTAAAGCCTTTACTATTTATGGACCGCCTTTCCCTTTCCTAGGGAAAGGTTTTATGAGGGGAATAATGCCCCTTCCCTACTGAGTGAGGTCAGCAGCAGGTGGGTGTGGCTCAGACTGACTCCAAAACCTGGCTGTAGTCCCTCCCGACCACTTAGTGCATCAACTTCTTGGCCTTTTCAGTCCAGTCATGGCACACACCTGGCAGTCCTCTTCAGATGAGGACAGGAGTCCAAGGACAATTCTGACAAGGAAAGAGAGCAGCAGAGTCCACCCAGTTTCCCGACCTCTGCAATTTTCAGTTACTGGCGCCAGTACAGTCCCCTGATGTGGCTGGCCTGGCTGGACAACAGCTTTATAGAAGTAAAGAGATCTTAAAGATGGAAGCCTGACAATGACCGTGAACGTTCGTGCAGAATTGAGTATCAGGATGTGTTTGTTATTAGCTTCCCATTGTTGCTGCTGCAACAAATGACCACAAACACCGTGGCTTGGAGCAAATGACCATCAACACAGCAGCTGGAAGAGCACCTTTACTTTCTTGAAACTCTGGAGATGAAGCATAAAGTCAAGACATCCCCATGGCTTGTTCCTTACTTCCTTATGGTTTCTGATTGCCAAGGTCACTTGACTTCCTTTGCTTGTAGTCCCTTCCTGTGTCCTCTACTCTCCAAGGCTGCCCCGGCCATGGCTGCCGCTGAGTGCCAAATCCGTTGGTAGCAGAGCGGCCAGTGACCTGGTGGCAGGATGACTATACGGGGTCAATTTCCTGTGGGAAGGCCAGTACTCTGTCCACAGCACTGTGCATGGGTTTGCCTTTCCTGCACGTAATGCGTCTCCCAAAATGACCAGTTAGAGAATCCATTATCCACTGTCATGGCAATACATACAGCCTTCTGTCACAGACAGTTGTGAGCCCTATGTGGGTTCGGGGAACTGAACCCAGGTCCTCTGCAAGAGCAACAAGTGCAGGTAACTGCTGAGTCATCTCCCAGCCCTAATTAAGGGTCTTAACTCCATTGGCCCATGTATCTATAATGTTTTCTCCTTTTTTTTAGACAGGGTTTCATGTTACCTAGACTGGCCCTGAGCTGCTGCATCTCCTCTCAGTCCTGGGATCCCGACATGCACCACTAAGCCTGCCTTTAACCAGGATGTCCTTTAAGACTCAGACTAACAAATCAAAAACACGTACTAGTAGTTTAAAATCTAATTTGGGGAATGAGACAGCCGTAAAATATCTATACAAACATTAAAACCACAAATACGATCATAATCATAAAGAAACATGCTTAAGTGTGAATACTTGATATGGCAAACTTGCTATCTGCTTGAGTTCAACTCAAGCTCTACCTAAGTGTCTGTGTGCTTAGGTGGCCATAAAACCTTTCTGGGCTCCTGGTGCTCTTACCTAGAGAACAAGGACACTGGATAGTAGTCTCCACTGTGTGAGGCGATCTACGGTGTGACAAGGCTTACACTGGGACCTGACTCAATGGCAGAAGGGGTTCTTAATGGGAAGAAAGCATTAGAAGGGTCTGCACGGGCAAAAACAACACTGAGAAGGGCGGTCTAGCTGAAACACATGCACAGTGTTAAGGGACACCCGAGTGGTCCAGTTTGCACTGATTTCGACCTAACAGGCTGCCTTAAAGGCTTGAGGAATGGAAACAATGGTCACTAGAATCACGGATCGGCTGAGTGTAAATTTACTATCTTGTTTCTTTCACATTCTTTTTCCTCACCCATGGTTTATTTTCCATGTCGTTCTGTTTGGGCTGGCTAATTCCCAAAACTCTATTAGCTTTTTTTTTTTTTTTAAAGACATGTATCTAGGCTGGTCTCAAGCTTGCTATGAAGTGTGGGATGACCCAGAACTTCTTGACTCTCCAGAGTGCCGGGACTACAAGTATGTAATTACTTATAACTTTGTGTTTCTGGTAGTTGCATTTAAGGTTTATGGTTTACCACAATGTAGCTTTGACAGATGTTATATTGTTCTTCATGTATGGGAACCTTATCAGAGTACACTATAGAACCCTGGCTATTTGTCACATGCTTTCCTCTATATATGTTAAAAACTCATAATACATGTTAATTTTGCCTTTTTCTGGGGGAGGGGGAGGTCAAGATCTCATGTAGCCCAGACAGGCTCAGCATGTAGTCAAAAATGAAGTGAACGTCTGAGTTTTTACCTCCACTGGGGGAGCCTGGGTTACATGTGGGAGCCACTGTGTCTTCCTTTGGCCCCTATAGGCACCTGTCCTGAGGAGCATGCGACTGCATATGCATATGCATATGAGGCAGTAGTGGCTGGGGGTGGAGCCAGTGGTAGAGTTTCTCCAGCGTGAATAAGGTGTGGGTTCGATCTTCAGCACCACACACACAGGTAAAGAACAGGACAGTTCCAATGGTTTGGTCCCCACAAAGGCTCATATATGCAAGCCTGGTCCCCGCCTGACACAGCTAATCTCTGTGCTGTGGCTCAGTCACAAGGCTCTGACCCCTATCAGTGGACCTTATCCTCCCCTGAGAGAGCCTTGCTGGGGAGGATATGGGGATTTGCTGGGGTCCCCTGGGTGTCTTTTCTCAGCTGTCACAAGGTGAGCAGCCCTGCTCTGCAGCCCCCTCTGAACAACATTCTGCCTCACATCAGAAGCAATGCAGTCAATCCACAGCTCCTCCGATAGGACCTGTGGGCCGGGACAAACGCAGCTCTCCTCCTCTTAGGCAGTTTATGTGGATTCTTCGTCACAACAGTAAAAACTATTGAAGGCTCTACTTTCTCTACGGTACAAGAGCAATGCACAGACGTGTGACACACCGGGAACCGGGAAGGGCAATGCACAGACGTGTGACACACCGGGAACCGGGAAGGGCAATGCACAGACGTGTGACACACAGGGAACCGGGAAGGGCAATGCACAGACGTGTGACACACCGGGAACCGGGAAGGGCAATGCACAGACGTGTGACACACCGGGAACCGGGAAGGGGCAATGCACAGACGTGACACACAGGGAACCGGGAAGGGCAATGCACAGACGTGTGACACACCGGGAACCGGGAAGGGCAATGCACAGACGTGTGACACACCGGGAACCGGGAAGGGCAATGCACAGACGTGTGACACACCGGGAACCGGGAAGGGCAATGCACAGACGTGTGACACACCGGGAACCGGGAAGGGCAATGCACAGACGTGTGACACACCGGGAAGCAGGGTGGAGGAAGCAGAAGCATTTGCCTCCTAGAAGCCAGGCTATTGCTCTAACAGCTGAAGTAACCAGCAGCATCTGTTCCACAGAAAATGAAAAGGCCAAACTGACTTCATTTTAAACAGCTATTCAAAAAATAAAGGGAACAAAAGCCATCCATTTTAATTAGCATTGTTTAGAATTTGGGTAAAGCTCAAACCTTTTTTTAACATCATTTAGATCTGTTT
Organism: Phodopus roborovskii; assembly: GCF_943737965.1. Classification (NCBI taxonomy): domain Eukaryota; kingdom Metazoa; phylum Chordata; class Mammalia; order Rodentia; family Cricetidae; genus Phodopus; species Phodopus roborovskii. The sequence continues at coordinate 14,528 of NW_026125261.1, read as the reverse complement.
GTTTGTTGTTTTTTGAGACAGGGTTTCTCTGTAGCTTTGAAGCCTGTCCTGGAACTCGTTCTGTAGACCAGGCTGGCCTTGAACTCAGAGATCCACCTGCCTCAAGCTTCCCAAGTGGTGGGATTAAAGGCGTGCACCACCACCCAGCTCTTACATTTGTTTTCAGTGGCTCTGTCATACATATACTTAAACTTTTAAAAGTTATTAGTTTATATATAGGGATGTTTTGCCTGCGTTTGTCTGTGCAACAAGTACATGCAGTGCCCAAACAGGCCAGAAGAGGGTGTCAGATTCCCTGGAACTTGAGATGGCGTGAAGTGCCAGGTAGGTGCTGGGAACTGAACCTATGTCTTCTGCAAGGGCTTCACTGCTGCACCATTGCTTCAGCCTCACACATACACTTTTGAAATTGAAGATTTTAAGTCAGAGTCACTTGTGAGGCGCCTATTTCTACTTCCACCCTGATTTGTAGTTACTCTGCTCTCCAACTTCAGCAAGAACCGAGACACACGCCACAGTGCTGCTGAAGTCAACAGGGCTGCACTGATCCCACCGAGTATGGCAAGCTTAGGGCTGCACTGATCCCACCGAGTACGGCAAGCTTGGGGTGAAGGCAGGCAGGGCGATAACCTGAGTGTTCAAAAGGAAACAAGTAGTGACCCCGTAACCCTCAAACCAGAGACTGAGGGTCCAAGAAAGAAAAAAAGACTCCCCACTCCCACCTCCCGAACCAGGCAGTACTGGTTCTTACTATATAGCTCTCCAGGAAACTGGATTCTTGGAACTATAAGTAGGGAATATGCTAACCTATATAAAACAAATCATTAGACACAGATAAAAGCCCCGGGGCTGAGAGATGGCTCAGTAGTCAACACTGGCTGCTCTTCCAGAAGACCCAGGTTTGAGTCTCAGCACCCATATGGCAGCTCACAAGAGCCTATAACTCAGTCAAGTGGTAGTGGTGCCTACCTTCAACCCCAGCCCTCAGGAGGCAGAGGCAGATCTCTGTGAGTTCAGGGCCAGCCTTGTCTACAGAGTGAGAGGCTGTCAGAAGCCCTGGAACTGGATACAGACAGCTGCTGTGTGGTTGAGGGAATTGAACCCAGGTTGCTGAGCCATCTCTCCAGCCCTAAAAAATCATTTATTTATTATGCATACAGTATCCTGTTGGCGTGTGCCTATATGCCAGAAGAGGGTACCAGATCTCATTATAGATGGTTGTAAGCCACCATGTTCAAAATTACTGGAAACTCAGGCTTCTGACTCCAGGTTCAGCGCTCTTTACACATGCAGGGACGGCTGTGGCTAGGGCATGGCAGCATTGACACTGTAGTCCTGTTCTGTACACGTCTTTTTTAAAATTTATATACTTATTCCTCTCTTCTCTCTCTCTCTCTCTCTCTCTCTCTCTCTGTGTGTGTGTGTGTGTGTGTATTGTGCACATGTCATGGTGCTCCTGTGCAGGTTAGAGGACAGCTGGGGGGGAACCCAGTTCCTTCTCTCCCTCTATCATGTGGGGCCTGAACTCAGGCTATCAGGCATGGCAGCAAGTGACTCTGCCTGCTGACCCATGTTACTGGCCTATGGCCTTTCACTGTTGCTTCAGACTGGGTCACATCAACCCAGGCAGCCCTGGTATGTAACCAAGGGTGACATTGGCTTCCTGGTTCTTGTGCCTTTACTTCCCAGGTGCTGGGATCACAAGTATGCTCCACTGGGTTCTCCCAGGCAACTCTTCAATACAATCAACACCGGCACAGTGATCTGTGGACCCCTATTTACACTGTTATTTTTGACTTGAAGCACCTTCTAACTTGCTACTGAGTAGCTAAATGTGGGATCTTTCATTTTCCCTTTTTTGAAAACCGTGTTACCAGCAGTCACAGAACAAAGCCCAAAGTCCATTTCAAACTCCCACGGCCTGAATTAGGCAAGGTTCCACCTCAGATTTTGAACTTTGCTTTGCTTATACTACAAAGAGTACTGCCATTCCTTGTAAGGCTCAATCTCTTTTTGAAACAGTGTCCTCCCATGGAGGCCAGGCTGGCCTTGAATTTAAGGAGAGCCATTTCCATCTGCCTCTCTAGTGCTAGGATTAAAAGTGTGCGTCACAATGCCTGATAAGCATGCCTTATTAGAGTCAAGCTCTATCTAGACCCCAACTAACTGGTTTTAATCTTCAGTGCTACATTCTGGTTTGAGCCATGGAATCTGGATCCCTTGCACTGTCGCTTCAGTGTTGGTCTGGCTGTTTTCACTTTAGCCTTCTAAGCCCCACACCTGCCTATTTTCAACATTGTAATCAGCAGACTTGGGCTAGATTATCTTGTATTTCTCTTTATTTTACAGGCGCACAAACAAATCCAATCTTTGAAATGGCCCACACTCGCACTTTACATCTACCATCAGCTCCTTTCTCTCCTCCCTCCTCAAGTTCCTGGAATTTTACCAAGCGTGGACTCCTGTGATGAGCCTTGTAGGTGGTGGTCTTGTCTGGAAAAGAGCTCTGGCATCCACGTGTCCTATTTCCCCGACTCCTAATTTCTAGGCTAGTCTGGCCAACGTAACAAGTTCAAAGCCAGCTTAAGCTATATAGCACGAGACTGTCTCAAAAACCAAACCAAACCAAAAGAACCAATTCTGAGCATTCATGAACCAGAATTCAACCTCCCCAACCCATGACTCCGCTTCGGTCCCTTCCCTGTTCGCATCATTTCATTTTCCCAATTCTCGAGTTTTTATTAATCTATCCACACCGGGCCGAGGCGACAACGTAGGCTTAGAGAGGGCAGCGCACGTTCAGGGAGGCTCAGTGTCAAGTGTCTGGAATATAACCCAGGACAGCAGACTTTCCGGCCTTTAGGGGCTGCCTCGGTAAGGAGCCAGCGGTGCCTCCGCAGGATTGTCTCCCAAAAGGTAAAAATACGGCTGCGCAGATCTCCCGGCTAGCACAAAGTCTCGCTGCGGTGCCCCCTCCACCCCCGGGGTCTCGAGGCGCCGGGGTCTTAACCGAGAGAACAGTATTGCTCCCAAGCGCCCCGAATCCCAAGTTTGCTGGTCGTCGGCGTGGCACACTAGGGGGGGCGCTCTGCAAGCACAAAGTCCTAGACCTGGAGGATGCTTTGCAAACAATACCAGCACGAGGTGGGGAACAACTTGCTGACAATAGGCACCGGTCAAAACCCGGACAGAAATGCCAAGTCTCCAGTCATCGTCCTGCAACCCGCGGCGCCCGGAGCACCACTTCCCGGAGGACAGCCCAGGCCGGACCCGCCCCCAGGCCTCGGTCAGGCCGAATGCGGATGTACGCTCGCAGGTAGTCCTTCGGCCCCGCGAGGTCAGGGCCCACGGCCGGCAGCCTGTGCGTCCACTTACCCGCGAGCGCCCATGTTCCTCCTCTCTCCCTCGTACCGAGGAGTCTGGAGCTGGATTTGCGGCGCCGGCACCGCCCCTGCCCCCACAGTCGCCCCGCCCATTCGTCACCGGAAATGCTCCTCGCCCGACTCCTTCTGCCTCCCCAGCCCCACAGCATGGCGTCACTTCCGCCTGCGCCAGTTGCTCGAGTGCGCGCGGGGAGACCAGGTTCGCGAACGCGCCAGGAGCGTCTCGGAGGCGGGAGCGCGCCTTGTAGATGACAACAAATTTGTCGCGCAGAGTCGGAGTGTGCCTCGCCGCCGCCGTCTGCCCTCTGCCTCTCGTGCATTCTCTCTCCGGACCGACAGCGCTTCGGGAGCCTCCGGCCTGGGGGCGCTGGGTTCCGCTCAGCGACCCGTTCCCGCCGGGCCTAGTGCGAGCGACGCCGACGCGCGCGGGCCATGGGGTCGTCCTGAGAGTCGGCGGCGCAGAACCGACATGCAGCGGCCACCTCGAACCCAGACCCCAACGCAGCCTGGGGACGCCGGCCGGACCCCGAGGCGCTGTCGCTGCCTGGTCCCCAGGTCCGATCCCGGAGCCGCCGCAGCGCGCAGCCCCCGGCCCTCCCGGCCGCCAGTCCTCACCAACATGCCTTGGCCATTTTCAGAGTCTATCAAGAAGAGGGCCTGTCGGTACCTCCTGCAGAGGTACCTGGGCCACTTCTTGCAGGAGTAGTTGAGCCTGGAGCAGCTGAGCCTGGATCTGTATCAGGGCACTGGGTCTCCCGCCCAGGTCCCCTTGGACAAATGGGTAAGCTGCCGGCTAGGGGCTCGCTTTCCTTAGGGCAAAACCGAGCGTTTGTCATCCAGCATCGGTGATGGTCAGCCCTTCCTTGGGAATTGTTTGGCCCCAAGCGTGGGGAGCTCAGGGAAGTGTGTGAAGTGTAGCAAGTTTGTGCCCCTATGTCACGTGCACAGACTTAAACGATATAATAATGGAGGCCACACCATGCGAACAATTGAGTCATTGCTTGGTGGTCTGTGAAGCAGGCCCAAGGGAAGGAGGTGACCAGCTCACTACTTGGGCTGTGAGGGTCGTGGGGATCAAGGCAAACAAACCCTATATTATTGAATGATGTCCGGAAAAAATTAAAGATGAAGAGTTGTCAAAAATCCCCAGTTATTTATTTTGGTTTGGATGCTGGTTTGATTTGCCTGGTTGTCTTCGTACGCGTTGGGCGTCTGGAAGAAAGTTAGGCGAAGGCCTCTTCTGCCACTTTGCCTGCCTTGCTTGATTGTATGTTTACAAGGCCAGTTCATCTTCCCAGCCAGCCTGTAAATGGTTGTGTGGCCCCACGAGTGCTGTTTAGATTTGCCTTTTTGCTTCACGTGATAAATCGACAGGTCGTAAAGTGCAAATGTTGCAAAGCTCTGAAGCTGCAACCTCAGCCATTTTCCAAAGAGCCTGTTTTCTACTAGAGACTGTGAGTTGATTCACTGTTTTCTGTGTGTATTTCAATTCACCAAATACAGTTGTATTCGCATCAATGGGTTAAAATGCCTAGTATTTGACCGAAAGGCCTTGGGTTGTATTGGCTTCTCTTTGCCATTGAGAAGCTTAAATAATGGAAACTCCTTTGCAATTTGTGCTAAGGGGTATGAATATAACATAATTATATCTTAATGAGGCAACTTAAACCAGGGAGAGTACATGAGAGTTTAAAGAGCTCTAGTTTGAGTAACAGAAAGACCTTGTCCTATATCAGAGTAGTTTCAGGCTGACACCGTCAGCTGAAAGATGGCAGGCATAGTAATTAACCCAAGTGCAGAAATCATAAAAGGACAGCACACTCCTTGCATGCGGGGTCATTGTATTAGGCTGCTGTGCAGCTGCTTTTTTTTTTTTTTTTTTTTTTTTTGGTTTTTTGAGACAGGGTTTTTCTGTAGCTTTGGACTCACTCTCTAGACCAGGCTGGCCTTGAACTCACAGAGATCTGCCTGCCTCTGCCTCCTGAGTGCTGGGATCAAAGGCCTGTGCCACCACTGTCTGGCTCTGCCATTTTTTCTTATCAGCAAATGGGAAACTTTTGGTAGCCCTAGCTGCCCTGGCACTTGCCTGTGTAGCCTAGACTTCATGACAGTTCCCTCTGCCCTACCCCCTTCCCCTTAGCCTCCTTGGTACAGTTTTGAATGGGCTACCATTTTCTTTTCTGTGACCAAACCATCTTACTCAGAGGCTTGAAGATGAGCAGGGGCTGAAGAGATCAATGGGATCTGACACCTTTGTGTAGATGTCCTTATGTCCGTCATCGCAGCAAACAGAATAGGAAGTCCTGAGGGAGGGGTGGCTGTTGATGGATGTCTTGTAGGTGTGAGTTGGTGTGCAGTGCAGTACTCTTTAAAGATGACGCTAAACAGACGTTAGTCTATCTGTTTTATAAATGGTGTTTAATACTTTGTCCCGTGACGCGGCTACAAGTGTTATAACAGGAATTCAAGCCTTACTCTTGAGCCCGTGCTTCCTTCGTGTGGACGCAGCCGTACGAAGTTCAGGGTTTGAATTCAGTTACATTGCATACTTGTTTTAATGGCTTTCAGGACTGAAAAAAAAGATGCCTACAGCCAGGTGGTGGTTCCTGCCTTTGATCCCAGTACTCAGGCAGAGGCAGGCAGATTTCTATAAGTTCAAGGCTCAACAGAGGGAGTTCCAGGACAGGCTCCAAAGCTACAGAGAAACCCTGTTTCAAAAAACCAAACAAAACCAAAACAACCCCCCCCACACACACACAGTCTACAGAGATCCATACATGATAATGGAAGATGTATGTGAATGACAGCATTACTAACATTTCAATTCTTTAAAAAAGGATTTATTTTTCTGCGTGTGTGTTCATGTGCATGTGGGTACTTATGGAAGCCAGGAAGGAGACATCAGAGTTACAGGTAGGTTTTGAGCTGCCTGATGTGGGTTGTTGGGACCCAAACTCAGATCCTCTGCAAGAACTGCAAGTGCTCTTAACTGCTGAGCCATCTCCTGGGGCCAGCATTTCAGTCCTTAACTCTCAGCTATATAGAGAAATTGGCTGGACTTGGCAGCGATGTAATCAGTTATTAATAATGAATTGGTGGTGGTGTATTTTTTGTATGCAGCTGTGAAACTACATCTAAACCCCCATCTTCCAAATATTTTGTTCAGAATATTTTTAGACAGGTTGGGACAGTCTTTCCAGTATTTCAAATCTTTTATAACCCTGTATAGCTAATGACTGTAAAGACTAGATTTTTTGTGTTGCTTTTGGTTTTGTTCTTTTTTTTTTTTTTTTTTTTTTTTTTTTTTTGAGAAGATCTTGCTAGGTAGCCTAGCCTAGCATTGAACTCAAAAATCCTCCTCATTCTGCCTCTGGAGTTGTGGTGTCTATGTCTTCAGTAGAAATGGTTTTAAGTTAAGGACCAATGGAAATTTCCCCAAGTAGTTTTAAAAGATATTGCAAGTATCCTTTAAAAAGAAGTTATTTTCTTCTTACTTAGAAGCATTATCCTTACTTGGGAAAGTCAGATTAAGCATCCTGGGTGTTTTTTTTGAAAATTGTCTAACAGGTAGCCTTTATTCCTAGCCATTTGAGAGCACATGGTTGGCTGGCATAGTTAGAACTACTACTTTGCAAAGGCGGAAGCTGTTTATCACTAACCCTACTCATAAATACCTGGCAATATGACAACCAGGAAGGTAGATACTTCACTTTGGAGATCATGCACCCGTGAAGAGCTTGAAGTGGAGGTGGAGATAGAGAGTCAGGGTTTGGGACTGTGCCACAGTTGGAATGGGCTTGCAGTTTAAGGAGCTCCTGGTTCCTGGAAGTGGGCAAAAAAGGAAAGGAAGAGGTTTTGTCTGCTGAGAGAGGGGACTTCCTGACTCACTCTTTCTAACTTCTGAAGACTAGGAGTTTATTTTAATTATTTACATAATGAGGGAACTTTAAAAAGTTTTCCCCTATTTAATCAGTGTATGCACGCGCATACACCCTCTCCCTCTCTCTCTCTCTCTCTCTCACACACACACACACACACACACACACACACACACACACACACACACACACACCACTATGCCACAGCATCATGTGGACAGGACATCTTGCAGGAATTGGTTATTTCCTCACACCATGTATGTTCTGAGCTCCGGCCAGGCTGCCATGTTTGGTGACAGGAGCCTTTTCTTCTGGACCATCTCTACTGTGTAGCTGGACTTTGGTTACTGTTTTTACTCTTTTGGGGACCCGCCACCCTTCCCTTTTAAACCACACAGGGAGGCTTATCTTTCTTATAATAATTGCCTGACCTTAGTTTGGCTTGTTTGTAGCCAGTTTTTCTTAAATTATCCTATCTACCTGTTGTCTCTGGACTTTACCTGTCTCTATTTCTGTGTATCTTACTTTCACTCTTGCTCTGTGGCTTGCTGTGCAGCTGTGCAGCTGTGCAGCTGGTTGGCTCCCCAGGAGTCTTGCTGTCCTCCTTTCCTTGTTCCTTGACCTTGCCTCAGATTACTCCTATTTCTTCTCTCTGCCAGCCCTGCCTAGCCTATCTCTTGCCTTGCTATTGGTTCTTTATTAGACCAATCAGGTGTTTTAGGCAGGCAAAGTAACACACCTACACAGAGTTAAGTAAATGCAACATAAAGAATGCAGCACAGCCAGGTGGTGGTGGTGGCACACACCTTCAATCCCAGCACTTGTGAGGCAGAAGCAGGGGGTCTCAGTTTGAGGCTAGCCTGGGGCTACAGAGTGAGTTCCAGGACAGGATCCAAAGCTACACAGAGAAACCTTGAAAAACAAACAAAAGAATGCAACACATCTTTGCATCATTAAACATATATACCACAGTATAAACAATGTAACACACCTTAAATGAATATTCTACAACACTACTGTGTCTATTTTAATTTTTTAATGAAGCTTTTTACAGGTTTAATATAATGAGTGTTTAGCATGTGATGCTATCAAGGGCTGGATGATGTGATAATGAAGTAAACAGTGATCCTTTCTCGCTTTAGTTTTTTTGAGATGGGATTTCTCGTATAACAGTCCCTCCTGGCTGTCCTGAAACTCACTTTGTAAACCAGGCTGGCTTTGAACTCAAGAGATCCACCTACTGCCACCTCTGGAGTGCTGGGATTAAAGGCATGGCCAACCATGCCTGGCTTGATCCTTTTCTCATGAGAACTCAGCATGTTTAGGAATGTAGACAGCAATGAATTATTACCCTGGAGCCTTTTAATTTCACTTTAATAATATTTTATTACTTTGGTACTTATATTTTGTAGGTGTATGTGTGCATGTAATAAAAATTGACTTCAGTTCAAGAAGCACTAATTTGCAGCTATTTGACAAGTGCTACAGTGGAGACCAGAGTGTGACAATCTTTTTTTTTTTTTTTTTTTTTTTTGACTACATGCATGCATGAACTCACTCGTGAGAATTGAAAACAGAATGGCTTTAAAGAGAAGAGAATCAGTGTCTCCAGGGTTAGTTTAGGTGGTCCCACAGTCAGCTCTGAGACCATTGCATCTCATAAGACCCTCCTGAAGACTAGTGCAGAACATGTCATCTGAGTCAGTGCCACCAAGCAGCTTGAGAAGTCTCACAGGAGGGCATTTGAGAGTTTTCTATCATTAAGTATACAGGGGCTTTTTGCCAAGTACAGAGAAGTCTGTGTAGGTGTACTGTAACTTAGTGGGCTCTATGTAAATTCTTGAACTATTGACTCTAGGCTTTTGATACTACACTTCAAGACTGTACTACAGCCTTCAAACCACTATATTTAGTGTGTTAGTGGAGCTACAAGATTGGGGTGGTAGTTTGGTGAATATAGGGAAGAGAGTCCCATCAAATCCAGTTTCTTGAGTAGTTTACTGATGTTGACAGAGTCCCAAGTGCAAGGCTAAGTCAGTGCTTCTGTACAATTGAAAATGCTTTGATGTATTTTAAGAGCTACCTGAATGACAAACTCAGATGCTTGTTGGAAGTATCCTTAAACCTGCTTGTCTGAAGATGGAAATATGGCAAGCAGGTTTCAAATTTAAATTATGGAAATCCTTAATATATAAACAAGCGTTGAGTTCTTTTCTGTTTTATGCAGGACTTCATTTTCAGGGTCAGGTATTCAGAAACCTTTTAAAATGAATACAAGACTTAAGCTATTTTTTTTTTTAAATGTGGAAAATGTAAAACATAGTACCAGAAAGACTTTTATTGGACAGTTATTAGAGGCAGTGGATTGGTGGTGAGATAGAAAAGGTTATTAGCTTGCTGTAAAAGAAATTGTAGCTTTGGGATTTTTGCAATTTGCTGTTTGATAATGAAGCAATACATTCTTAATAAATGTGGTTATTTATGTTCTCCTCATTTCAATGCGCCTTCATTTTGTGTTGTGGGTGTGTGTGTGTGTGTGTGTGTGTGTTTCTTTCTTTCTTTGAGGCAGAGTCTCTCATGTAGCCTTGACTGACCTGGAACTAAGTAGACCAGGGCTGACCTTGAATTCAAAGATATCCACCTGCTTCTGCCTCTTGAGATGCAGGGGATAAAAGCTGAGCAGCCACAGCCACGCCATGCCTGTCTCAGAGCACCTTTTTTTTTTTTTTTTTTTTTTGCTTTAATTTCTTGCTAAGACTCATGCTGCTTATTTTATTATTTTATACCATGTTGGATAATGTTAGACAAAAAGCAAATTCTAGTGAGTTTTTTTTTATATCTGAATTAAAAATGGGCTGGAGCCCACTAGTGACCACAATGTGGTGATGTCCTAAGACATTGTACAAAATAGAGCCTTGAAGATGAGGAGCTCAGTTACTGTCTGTCTACAGGAGAAGGTACCAGTAACTCAGTGTAGAACTGGTTAGTGGCCGTTTGGCATTTGGAGCAGGTCGGAAAGGTGGAAAGGCCGCTAAGGGTGCCTCTGAACTGTGAGGCTAAAATCCCATTTGTACCGTTGTCCCTCTTTTGTTCTGCATTGGGACTCCTGATGTGCCATGAAAAGTGGGTTGTATGTGACAACCAGTGATGACACATCAGTGGCTGGGATGAAGAAGATGCCCCATAGCACTTCCCAAAGCCAAATCTCTGAACCAAAAAAATATCACCGTCACTGCTTGGGTGGCTGGGTTCTGAGTCCTGGCAAAGCCCTTATATTTGAGGAGTGTGCTCAGCAAACCCAGGAGACACGCGTGCCTACAGCTGGCACCACCGGGTAGTGGAAAGGGACCCGGGTCTCCATAACTACAACCAACTGCACATTGTACAACCCAAAAGTTGAACACATTGGGACTCGGGTTTGCCTTATCCACCATCACCTGACCTCTCACCAACTGGGATGACCACTTCTTCGGGCTTTTTTCCTTTCAAACAGGGAAAATGCTTCTATCTGCTTCTGGGGGGGCAGATGATGATCTCAAAGGGTCCTTAAATCCTGGAGCAGAGAGGGTTTTTTCCCACTAATTTTTAGCTATATGAACACACACACACACACACACACACACACACACACACACACCCCACCTACCTACCTACCTAAATATAACCTGTTTGGTTTGCATAATGTTACTTGTATGTATGTTTTCAGAGCTGACTGTTCGGCACTGAACAGCCAGTTGGTGTGTTCTTCCCTAGGAAAAGCCACCTCTCTGGTTCCCAGCTTTCCTCGGTCACCTATAGTTCTTTAGGGCAGCCTTCAGGCCCTGTGGAGCTTTTCACTGTCCAGTTTGGCATGCTCAGTTGGCAGTCACATTGGTAAGACTGGGTATAGATAGGCTTCTGGATACTACAGTCTCACAGCAAACTACAGATCCTCTGTGGAGCAGAGCTTTTAAAGTACTTATTTGTATGTATGGATGTAGTGTATGAAGTTGGCGTGGCATGTCATGTTATACATGTGGCAGTCAGGGAGGACAGTTGGACAGTTTTTCTATCGGTGGGTACAGAGCGTGCTTTGGCATACATGTGGTGGGCAGAGGACAGTTTGTGGAAGTGAGTTCTCTGTTTTGGGGACAAAACTGAAATTGTCAGGCTTTACCTTCTGGTCCTTGCAATTCTTGTACCATCCTAATAGAAGAGAAGAAGGGGAGGAGGAGGGAGGATCTGAGGGCCTGTGCGCGACACCTCAGGAGACTACAGGGCCGTGGGAGTAGAGGATTGTCATTGATAACCATTGGGAGCTGTCAGTGAGGGTAGGCACTAAAGGAATTACACAACCGAGCAGGACGTTTGCTGTGGCGGAGGATGACGTTTGCATGAGCAGCACTTCTAAGTGGTGATGGACTGGAAAAGTTGGTGACATGTTCACAGAGGCCACGGGACATTAGAATTTGAGAAAGTAGGGTGGTCCTAGGGTAGGGGAGGGGATGAGGATTTAAGAGCTGAGGCCTGGGGACATGAGGCCTGCACTTTGGATATGCAGCACCTTGTGGGATGCCAAGCCGGGTCTTGCAGTGACACCCCGTGGAGCTGGAGACCAGTGCATTGCTAGAGCTGGCCTGCCCTGCTAGTCTAGCACAATCACTAATTCTAGATTCAGTGAGAGACTTTGTCTCAATGGTGGCGAGTAGGTGTGGAAGATTGGAGGGTGCCTGACAAGGCCTCTGGCCTTTAATGAGCGCCTTACACACACAGTGGGCATATGCATCTGTGTGAGACTACAGTACAGACATTTCATATACATATGTGCAACTAGTCCCCCACTAAATAACAATAAACAATAAACAAATGTGAATTTATTAGTTTACAACTTCAATTCCTAATACTTGGGAGGCAGAGGCAGGCAGGTCAGAGTTCAAGGCCAGCCTGGTCTACAAAGAGGGAGTTACACATAGAAACCCTGTCTCAACTAAAAAAAAAAAAAAAAAAATCCTTGTTTATAAATCTGTGGAAAGTATAGGGTTCAGACAATCCTCCTGAGAAAATCTTTGTGTCAGTCAGAATCCCAGAGGAGCAGAACTGATAGAATGAATGCACATGTATATAGAAAGGCGATTTATTAGAGTGGCTTACCAGCTGTAGTTCAGCTAGTTCAACAATGGCTGTCACAGTGAGGGTGAAGGGATGGCTTTGCCCATGTGCATGAGGGGAAGCAGGCAAAGAGCAAGAGCTTCCTCCTTCCATGTCCTTTCCTGAGCCAGTCAGAAGGCGTGTCTGTGGAAGCCAGGGGTGTCGGATCCCTGGGAACTGGAACTACAGATGGCTGTGAGCTGCCCTGTGGGTGCTGGGAACCAAGCCTGGTCCCTGGAAAGCAGCCAGTGCTCTTAGCTGCCGAGCCTTTCTCCAGCCATGGCTTTCTTAAATCTCCAGTGCTTAGCACATAGTGGGCACATTCCCTTCACTGAAAAGGTTGGCATTCTGTGTTTTTATCCTGTGATTTCAAAATGAACTTGGTTTTTCTCCCTAGGGTCTCAATGAAATTCTGGAGTCAGCCGACGCACCTCTAGAAGTCACTGAAGGATTCATTCAGTCAATCTCCTGTCAGTCCCATGGGGCTCCTTGCTGCAAGACAATTGTGCACTGGAAGTGAGAGGCCTAGAGATGGTCTTTCGGCCGAGGACCTCGGTAGGTAGGTGTGCTACATGCGCCTGTTCTGCTTGTTTTAACTGACTCTACGAAGGCTGAGAAGTCAACCTAACTAAAACCTTGAGCATGGGTTTTATGACTTTGAGCTGGATTTATTTGTATATTGTTCATTTGATAAGATAAAAGGGTTTAGCACTTTGTAAGACGTAGTGAGTATCTTTAGAACGGTTCTTTCTTATTCATGCTCCAGAACACTAATGTATAGATAATATGTGTTTATTTCCAATTATCTGAAGTGGACTTCAGTTTTAAAGATTAAAAATAGTGTGTTTGCAAATGAGGAAGAGTGTTCAAAGATTTGTGGAGAAATGTTGGAAGGGCATAGGATTAGATTCTTTTTTAAATTGGAAGTTTCTGTTACTTTTAGTTATATATATGTAGGGAGTGGGGTTGGGCATGTATGCACATGACAGCAAGTGCCTATGGAGGTTGGAAGCATTGGATCTCCAGACCTAAAGTTACAAGAGGTGGAGCAGTCTCATGTGCGTGTTGGGAACTGAACTCAGGTCCTCTGTAAGACTAGTACAGGCTTTTAACTGTTGTCCTCTGCAGCCTTCAGGACTGGATTTGAAGGGACTTTTTCTATCAGAAATCTGAAACAACTGTAGTGTTGAAGAATAATGATAGTGATTATAACACTAAATTTAAAACACACCACATCCGCAGAGTGGTAGTAGTACACCTTTAATCTCAGCACTTGAGAGATCAGAGGCAGGTATCTCAGAGGGTTTGAGGCTAGCTCACCTGGGCGAGTGAGGTCTGGATAGCCAGGGCTATACAGTGAAACCTTGTTCTGAAAACCAACCAACCAAACAACCAACCAACCAACCAACAATAACAACAACAACAAAAACAATGTGCTTCTCAACTGTAGAAAGTAACCCAGAGAAGTGGTTAGAAATGATCAATCTAGGTAAAAGTTGTGTACAAATATGCAATATGTATATGTAGCCCAAGTATTTCCTGACAAACAACAAAAAGTTTAAATGATTCTCCATAGAGCTATAGTGATCTATTTTAAAATAAAACTGCTCTAAATGTTTTGTCCATCCATCCATCCATCCATCCATCCATCCATCCATCCATCCATCCATCCACTATCCAGCATCCATGGGCAGTCTCTGTGAAGCCCAGATGGGCATTGTGCCTATGATCCTCCTGCGGCCCCCCTAGACTATTGAATTGTAACAGTATTTCAGGACACCTGGAAACAGTCTGATATTTGTGTGCATGTGTGAGTTTAAAGACAGAGGACATCCTCTGGTAGTGTTTCTTAGATTCTATGAACCTTATATTTTTGAGACAGTGTCTGTTAGTCTGGTCATACAGAGGCTAGGCTGGCAGGCCAGAGAGTCTGGGGATCTGCTTATCTCTATTCCTTGGTATTAGGATTGCCATATTAATTTTTTTTTTTTTTAATGCACAGACTTAGGTCCTCCTCATGTTGTAAGCAAGAACTTAATGGACTGAACTATCATTCCAGCTCCTGATAATTTATAGGAACATTGTATCTAGCCAGGTACTGTAACACAATTCTGGTTGAAGCCTGGAATGAGCCAGGATG